>NW_005842840.1:426792-458975 GCF_000455745.1 Alligator sinensis
GAGTGTGCATCTGATTGAGGGCATTCCCTCCCTGATAAAACTTCTGAACCATCAGCTGCCCTTAAGCAGCCTGGGCTGTGCCTTTACAGTTTCCAATCCTTGGGACTCGGAAGAAAAGCTTAGAAGTGGGCAGGGCATCTTGTCATCTAGACCTGGATTACTCAGATCCTGTACAACAATATTTCTCAACCAGTGGGACACGTCCCATGGGTGGGACATGAAGTTCGTGTAGGTGGGACTTCAACTCATTGCCTGATTGAAAAAAAATCAGTTGTTTGCATTTCAACTAGATGAATCAACAGATCTCGAGCAGTGCAATTTTATGGGGTTTTGTTTTTATCATGGTGGGACCAGGGTTCTTTGACAAAATGGTTGGTGGGATGCAAGATGCAAAAGGTTGAGAACCGCTGCTGTACAATACCTTCAGGCCCCTGAAGCCCTGTCTACACTAGGGCTTTTACTGCCGTTACCATCCAATGAAGCTGGCCTGATGTTTGCAAAGGCACAACATTAATCAAATCCAGGCCAGGCCTGGCCACATCCTCTGGGCAGACCCCATAGTTCAGGCCAGGTCAGGTGGGCAGAGGAACGCAGGTTAGAGTCTCCTCTGCTCTGCCTTAGAGTTATAAATAACAGGAAGCGAGGAGCAGAGAGCACAGCGTTGAATATTTACTTGCTGAGAGCCAATGTTAAAGCTGCTGCCAGGTTTCCTGAGTCAGTAAATATACTGGGTCAGATTAATCTCCACTGCAAATGCACTGACTTTGATGGGTTTATACTGCAGAGTCATTGGCTTCATATCCTAGTTACCCTGTTTACCTGTCATCTCTTTGCAGAGCAGCCAAGTTTTCTAATAAAACTACAGAGCAGATTTGTGGTTGTGCTGGACTAGAGTCAGTGACTGGATTGTGACTAGAGTTAGGATCAGAAGGACTATTATTTAACCAGATGCGGCAAGCACTCAAGGTGCTGTACAACAGGTAGATAGTAATAAACAGTATTTTGTTCCATGTAACCTGGGCTGTCAGTAACTGCAGCATCCTTTAAACTGGTATCAGTAAAACCCCAGGAGCACTGAGCTTCTCACAGTACAAAACCCATCTGAGAAGCTGGCTAAATATTACGCACTTACTCCAAGCTCCATATCACCATCATCACACAGCTGCTGGTGCACATTTAAAGCCAGCCTGGGCTAGCCTACACTACATTACAGTGCCAGAAGTATAGCTAGCCACTATAATAGATCCCAGTGACCCTGAACCCTGCATTGATAACAAGGCCATTTTCAATGTCGTCAAAATAGGTAGATCCTGGGATGGACATCTGCATATGGCCATGTCTCTAATGACTTCAGACTGGCAGAGGTGTTCTGTTGCTAGTTTAATCAAACAGGGAATATAAATTTGGCCTAAAAATATGAGGAAATGGATCATCACTCAGAGAGTAGCAGGTTGTATGAGCTGTTGACTAATAGCCCATTTAAAAAAGGAGACATTTATTAAAGAACATAGCTACATGTACAAACAGAGATGCTGCCACACAACTCACGCTCCAGCCTCGTCTCTTCTCTTCACCAAGATCACCTTCATCAATAACGTCTGCTGTGCACAGAGTCAAATATTGAATGGAGTATTTTACCACAAGCAAACCTAGCACTACCATGAACAATATCACTCTAATATGCCGCTCATGTACCCACCTAATGTGGCGTCCCCCCCTCCCTGGCCCAGAGAAACCTACCATTTGTCCTGTGTGTCCATCCAGCTTTTCACCCACCTGCATTTATTCCAATGATGATTCGGGAAAGAATAATCCCCTCAAAGGTCTTTGCCACCTCCGAGGTCCCCATGAGGATTGCGGGGACAATGGAGAAGAGATTATTTATCAGTAAAGTGCCCTTTCTGTGAAGAGACCAAGCGGGTGACAATTATAGGTCATTATCATTTTTACTACAATGGTATCTAAAGGCCCCAACTGAGTTTGGGGTCTAGCTGTGTCGGGGGGCTGTGCATACATAGAGGTGGCCCCAGCCCAAGGGAAATCTTATCTTTTAAACAGACAAAAATCAAGAAAGGAAGTGTTATGATCCTGTTTTACAGGTATGGAGCAAAGGTATAGAGAGGTGAAGCATCTAACCCAGGGTAATCAAACCCAGGGGCCAGCCCAGGATTTCCTCTGTGACCCTCCCCTTCTTTGTTGCCCTCCTGAAGGCTTCTTGATCATCATTTCACACCCAAGAGCACATGGCTGAGGAGAGAGTGGTGACGGTGAACGCCAAGGACATAAAATACAAATGGCAGAATTGAACCACACGGGCCTTTGACAAATTAAGCTGCTCCCCACATAGATGGAACAGAAAGGATTATTATTAAGATGAGGGGTCATATAGGTCATATAGGCGTGAGAGAGCAAGGTCTAATAGTCCCGACCAGATGGCCCGTGTAGCCAAGTCCCCCACCTGCCCTCTGCACCCAGCCCATCAGACCAGTGACCACAAAGGGAAAAGGAGGTGGGATCCTTTCCTGGTCTGCTCAGTAACTATTAGTCTGGTTGTATAGCGGCAGAGCGGATGTGGCCAGGAGCTGGGCAGACCTGCAGGACCACTTTAATTCAAAACAGGGTAACAGGCTCCATTGCTGACTGGTCAGATGGCACCGAAGAGCCTTTGCTACTTACCTGCCACAATTGTTCACCAGAGGACCAACCAGCAGGGACCCAAAGAAGCCTCCAAGTGGGAACATGGACACGGTGAGAGACCAGAGCAGTGTCCGGAAGTTGCTGTCCATGTAGGTGCCATACCTGTCCATGTAGGTTTGGTTGTAGAAGTTTTGCATGAACTAGAAAAGATCCAAGAGAGGCTCAGGAGCAAGAAAACATGATGGAAACCTTTATTCCTGCTATAAAAGCCCAACAGGAACAAACAGAGTGATGCTCAGCACAAATTCCTATATTTTCTTCAAGTTGAGGCACACAGGATCTAGGGAGGAAATGGAGAGGAAGCCCAGGACAGACTGGCTCTTCTGGGTGCCTGGCTTAGCTTTGGGGCTCTGCGCCTCAGCAAGCAGTGTCAGGAGGACAAGCTCGAGTCAAGACTCCATCTTTTGGCACCATCAGGCCTTCTGCGCCTGGATCAGGTCTTGCACCATCCCTGCCTGGCCTAGCAACACCTGGTGCAGGCCCTGCGTGCCAGGATCAGGCATTGCTCTGTCCACATGTGCCAGGATCAGGCCCCATGTGCCTGCTTCTGTGTGCAGGGCCACGTTATCTGGTCTGTGGGGCTCCCCAGAGGTCCAGAAATTTGGCATCAGGGGAGCCCTGCAGACCAGATGACCTGGCACTGAGGGCCTGATTTGACCCACAGGCCAGGGGTTGAGCACCCCTGGCCAAGACAGGTGGTAGTAACAGCTTGTGCATGAGCAGGGATTCATTATGGGGAGGTCGGGACCATCAGGGAATGAATTTTGGCAATGTCCTGGAGATAATGACGTTCAGTGGACTGATGGACATAAAGATAGTGGAGAAAAATAGGAATTTGGGGTCAAGAGTAGATACAGAGAGTTGTGGTCCTTGCAGAAGGGTAACAATGAAGATAAGGAGACCCTCAGTACAGAGCTGTGGTGGATGGTGGAGCAGGGAAGGGAAAGGGCACGAAGAGACATACCGGCAAAAAGGAAGAGGGGGAGGATCACCGCCAGAGCCCAGTTCAATGCAATCCTGTAATCGTGTTTCAGCCTAACCCCCTGAAATCACTGCACGCAGTAAACACTAGGCAGAGAACAGTGTTAACATGTGCCTCGCCTCCCTTGGAGAACTCCTCCTTATCAAGCTTAGACTTTGTTCACATAGGAATGTGTATCACACACATGCACACCCACGTGCCCTTCGCTGGTAGGGGTCTGCTTCTCATTATCCTCTCTCTCAAGGCTGTTACCTGCTACCTACCGGAGCGGGAGAGTTGATCACGGAGACATTGTAACCGTACTGGAAGGACGATCCGAAGGTGGACACCAGTGTCACCAAGGCGAGCAAAACAGTCAGTTTCTGCAGGGAAGAAGATGAGTTACATTGTCGGGAATGGTTTTCAGGCTGTCATTAGTGGGGACCTCCAAAAGATGCTTTAAAATATAGGACTCCTGCCCTCTTTTGCTTATGAAGAAAAGTAGGCACCGCTTCCCCTGGATTCCCCCTTGGAAATGTCAGCGGTTCGCTTGGGTCTCCTGTCACGTTGTGGCACATCTCTGAGTTCTGAATGACGGTCCCTGAACTACGATCTTTAACCCAACCCTCTTTTCTCCAACTGGCCATTGAAACACAGCAAAACCTTACATAAAGGAAAAAAGATTTGGTAGAAAAACCAAAGTCTCCTCCCTTCTTTCTTGTTCCATTTTTACTCAATGATCATCTGCATTTGAGGAACGAGCAGCCCACCGGCCCACTCCATCAAGAACTTTTCCATCCACTCGGCCTGACAATAAATGGGCGCTGTTTGTAGGAACAGGGTCCTTAGTCGTAGCGACGAGTCGAGTACTCGTCACTACTGCGCTCTCAGGCTAGAGCCGGCTGTGCCGCTGTTGGCAAAGCTCTTTTTTTATAGCTCGCTACCGTAACTACATTGCTACCCCAGGCAATCAAATCCCATTCTCATTCACAAGCACATTATTTCCTCCAGCTGTCATTAACCTCACTGTCTTGGAGCCTTTTCATTGCCCGATTCCCTTAGGCCATCTGTGAGGACACAGGCTCTTTCATGAGATCTTTCAGAGCGACCTCTGGTTTACCCAATATTCATTCAAGCTTCCTCAGAGATTTTAATTGCCCACAGGGAGAGGTCCGGTGACTGCCCAAGGTCAGGGAGTCAGTCAGCCTGAGCGAGGCTCCCAGCTCCGTGCCCAGACTGCGGTGCCTCACTGAAAAGACGCTACAATCCCTCTGTGTGGCTCCAAGAAGGAGCCAGGCAAACTCACCCCCTCTCTGCTCTCGCACAAGTTGGGACTGTCCTGTGTCTCCTTTTCTGGCTTCATGGTGATGTGTGAGGCACAAAGCAGAGTCTGGGCTTTTAAAGCAGAGGAGGAACGGAGGGAAGGGCCCCAAAGCAAGGACCCCCCCCAGCCCGGCTACAGCCAGGGTGTGCCCAAGTGCACACAGTAGTGCTGTTTATTGCCCCATATACGTGATCCGTCCTCTGAACCCTCCTGGGCTCAGCGTGAAACTCTGCAGGGCTCTGCCTGGCTCCCTCGTGCCCGTGCTTTTCCTTCCCTTGGTCAAGGACGGTCAGGACACCCTGGGCCAACCAGACTTTTGCCAAGGTTTCACCACAGCTGCAACATGCCCACGGCAGCAGGCTGGTGCTGCCAGAGAGCCTATGCCACAGTGCCCAGCCCCTGCAGATGGGGATCATGCTGAGGGGTGAAACACATAGCTTCTCACTGGTCTGGAGACTGGAGCACAGACTTGGGAGCTCCTGGACTGCTTCTGGCCAGGGGCAATTTCATCTCACGTCTCTGGGACTCAGCTTCCCTACTTGCAAATAGGGCTATTGGCACTCACCATCAGCCCTTCTTACCCAGGGATCCTAACATGGGCGGCTGGTGCCTCCCAAGTCCAGGGGGGCACCAGATCACTGGTCGAGGGGGGTGGGTCGCTCTGCAGCCGATCGCCAGAAGTTCCAGTTTCGCGACTGGCGCTTCCAGGGGGTGCATGGCTGATCTCAATAGTGCCACTGCAGTGCCGAGCACCACTTCTGGAGGATGCAATAGGGCTCAGCTGGACGCAGGAGTCATTGGTGGGCACCAGCCAATGCTGGTAGGGCACTAAGAAAAATGCATCATGCTCTGGAGCCAGGAGCACTGCAAGGATTTATGCTCTCTAGGCCTTTTTGCCACCCAACCTTGTAACGTACCTGGGACTGGATGAGGGTGGGCACCAGGCAGAGCCCTGGAGCAGCAGCTTAACTGCACTGGAGCTGCTCTGCTCGCTTCTTCACATACCCACACTCCTGGGGTGGCCCCAAGGGAGCACATGGTGGTGCATATGAGCACACCGTTCCTGCCATCCCCTTCAGTTTGCCACCCCAGGCTGCTACCTGTGAGGGTTGGCCAGTTATGCCAGCCCTGCTTGAAGCCTGGTGCCCCCAATCATTGCAAGGGCTCAGCACCTCCAAAGACCAGGCTTTCCATGTACCAAGCAGCAGGCTGGGCACCTTAGCCAAGCAGGCGGTGTTATTAGTCAGCTCCAGTTTGTCAGAATCCTTCCTCCAGGAGAAAGCCTTTCTTTGGGCTGCCCAGGGAAACAATGGAAGGAGCTGCTATGTGTTAACATAATAGCTGTTGGCAGGGCTCAGACAGCAGCATGGCCAGGGGTTACAGAGGACTGGCGTGGGGCCTAGTGAGTGTCTGGCTGCGTCTCTTCAGGGCCACGTAGGCTACAAAACGTTCCCCTGACAGCCTCATCCCGCATCGACCCTCTTCAGGGAGGGCAGGGGCAGGTCCCGACTGTTCCAGCGCAGGTATCACCAGGCCTGGCGGGGATGGGACCTGGATGTGGCTTAAACACGGTCAGGGAAGCACCCTGCCTCCCTGCTCCCCTACCAGGAATCGAATCCAGAGCACAGAGCAGACAGCTCAGGGCCCTCCTACAGATCACAGCAACTCAGGGAAACTCGCTGTTCCTGCTCCAGTCTTTGGCCTGTTGCTTACACACCCCAACAGATTAACCTCTTCGCTCCTTGGATCTTTTGCCACCACAGGTGAGGGTCAAGCCACCTGTGGCTGGCAGGGGGCTAGCTCTCTACTCTGCAGTCTGGCTCTCAAAGCACTTGGTTACTAGTTAACTAAGATCCCTTTCAAGTTAATCAGAGATATGCAAAGTTCACAGATATAGCCCATAAACTGGACTAGATTAACAACCACTGTTATTCTTGTCCATGCTCCTTTTATTGCTCTGCATTAATGAAATAAAATTGTCCTCCTGGACCCTCCAACCGACTACCCAAGTGACTGCTTTACGGTTGCCTGTGTAAGGCGCTTAGCACAAGGATTACATCAGCAGTTCTCAACCTTTTAGACTCGAGGGCCCCCCTTGGGAAATGAAAGCTCTTAGTTTTCACTCTTTTTTTGACTGAAAAGATACTAGAGCAATTCTTCTGATGCAAAGAACGCAGAAAGATCAGCAGGTCAGAATGTTTTTAGCACTATGGATACCTATTAGAAATCTCTGGGGTTGTCTCATGAATCATATTTGTACACCTATCGGTGCTACCATCGTACGACTCTCACAGCCCCCCAGCGTTGAGAATCGCCCATTTACACTCACCGTTCCCTGTCCTTGACTATTTTTGGCATCTGCAAGCGGTTCTTCTTGAGGGTTGTTCTGCAGCTTGTAAAAGTAGTCACACGGCATTCAAACTGAAGTCATGCGAACAAGACGCCGATTGGAGCCAGGCTGTCCCCCATGCACACACCACTCAGCGTTTGTTCTGGACACAGCTGATTTAACAACTGCCAGCCTTGTCACTGTTCACTTAAAGTCCATTTCAAACTCCAGGAACTCAAGGGATTCTGCACAGTGCATGTGATGGATGCAAGAGCTTTTTGCAAGCAGAGGGTCTAATGATATGAAAAGCAGGGCTAATTGGCAGCCCAAAAAGGGTTAAGCTGTGGCCCCCAGGCTCCTGCCTGATCATTGTTCCAGCTGTAACAGCAACAGGAGTCTTTGTGCTCCCTTTGCTTCCTCTGCCTTCCCCTGTGCAGCAAAGCATGGAAGGGGGAACTGAGGGTAAGGCCAGGTTTACGGAGGCAGGAGGTGCAGGGAAGGAGTACACCCCCCCCATCAGTGGGGGCGAGGGGCATGGGAACATGCACAGTGCCGCAGTGGGAGGGGAGAGCATCCATACATAGTGCAGGTCAGGGTGCCCGTGGCATTCAGCTCCTGGCATGTGGCAGTCAGCCCCAGGGCTGCTTAGAAAAATTGGACAGACTTGATATAAAGGGTGCTCAACATACTACTTGCTACTGGGGGTGCACTGAAGGCAATACAAGCCACAACATGCAAGGCAAGCAAGACAACTGGAAAAAAGATAAGGAGGGAAGAGGAAACTCTCAAGGAACAAACGTTACAAGAAAGTGCCCAGCACCGAAGGGTTGGGGAAGAGGGTTAATTGGTTCATAATCACAGACAAATTCCTAACTAGTTTCATTCCCCGTAAGCAGAAAAGCTGATTTTCCAGGCTGAATTCCTTCCAACAGCAAAACCAGATCAGCATTGGAAATTACCTTGTACATGCAAACACTGGAAACAACATGCAGTGTCCCACTGCAATAGCTGAGCCATTGGAGAACAGTCTTCTAGTGCTAGCAGCTCTCAGGTGTAGCAGAATTAGTACACAGAAAGACAACACATTCACAAACAACGTAGCAGACAGAGGATGGAAACCCCTACAACAGAGTCAATTTTGCCCAACCCTATGGAGAACTGTCCCTGAAAGAATCCGGGATAAACTCAACTGGTATCAGTTATAACAGTTTAGGTTTCATCTGTCTACCTCCACCCTGGGGTAACCATGGTAAGTGCACATCTGGGCTAGGGACAGAAGTTACACATAAACCGGTTTAAGTCATTAGAAACTGGCTTAAAACTGTAACAGACCAGAAGTTCATGCATGTAAACCAGTTTCAAAATAGCTGAAATGGTTTCAGATAAACCTGGTTGAATGTAGTATCAGACTTAACTGATTTGGGTCAAACCAGTTTATGAAACTTCTGTCCCAGACCCCTTCCTGGCTCAAGTTAAATCACAGTTCCCCAGCATCCTGGCATGCTTTCCAGCCCTGGGCTGGGCTGTGCTGTCTGCTTAAGCAGAGAAGTGTTTGGGGCGTGGGGGGTGGGGCTGCCCCCCTTCCCAGGCAAACCCCAGCTGGGTTCTGGGGTCAGGGAGGGGGGTTAAACTCCCCCCACCCCCAGTAAAGAGCTGCCTTACTAAAACTTACTGCTGGCTGCAACTATGGACTACAAATCCCAAAGGCACCTGGAAGCAGGAAGAGGAAATGATTGATGAGCAACCCTGCAGAGTCCTGCTGCTCTGAGTCTGGACTGCAAATCCGGGGGCAGCAGGAAGAGGAAGCAAACACACAGCCCATGCTGGCTGTGTGCCAGACAGCTGTGCTGTAGCACCCCTTGGCTTCTGGCCTGAGCCACTGCAGGTATGTGGGTGCATTTCCCGAATCAAAAGTGAATGTCTGTCCAGGTGTTTCTCAGTTTAAGCTCTGCAACTTAAACTAACCTGCAACGACTAAATTGATTCAGCCTTGGCCTTTTTGACTACTTTTTTTGGTGGTTGAATTTAATTGGCATACAAAACCAATGTAAAATGTGACAGTCTGTCCAGGCCCTTAGAGAGATTAAGTGCTACTTCAGTTCAAACAACAGAGGATGGTCCTTTGAGCTGAACAATCTTCAGTTTAAAAACCTTGTTTTAAGGCAAGCCCGGGTGTGATAATGCTTTGTTCATCTTTCCTTAAAGAAAGATGATTCCAAAAAGTTTAGTGCCCAGAACTCGACAGTATCTCTCAAGGAGTTCCTAGAGCTTTTGCCAGCTGTTACCAGCATTAAATTAAAACAGAGATACAAGCCAGAACATTAGTTGCAACAATCTTCTGAGCATTTCTTGGCTCTCTAACCACTAGAGACAGTCCATATGCAATAGAACAAATTCCAAGCTAATTAACCCCTTTAGAGGCTTTACACTGGGCGGAAAGCACACAAGCCATCCCACTGCCACCATGACATGCCCTGACCTGCCTGAGAGTAGACTCGAGTTTGATTCCTAGTTCCTGGACTCAGAGGAAGTCTGGGCAGAAACTGTTCATTCACTGTGTGGGGAGGGAATGAAAAGAATTGCTGCTGCACACCATTCAAGAAATGAGATCTCTTGCCCTTTAAGTCAATGAGATACAGGATAAGAAAGGGAGGAGGGAGATCAGAGTTATCAGAGGGACCTCATGTCCTGCCTTTCAGTCAAAGAAAAAAAAAACTTAACCATGTTATATAACAAAAAAAATCAGTGCAATGAGGTCTGATGCAATCAGGAGTCCTTCAAGAAGCAGCAAATATTTGCTTATCACATCAGAACAGTTCCTCAAAGATTTGCCTATCAGCAGTCAAAGAAGAACAGCCATAAGGCAGTGCTGGAGAAAGTAGCAGGTGAAGGAACTTTGAACGCATGGATGCAGGGAGGGCTGCTCGACAGAGACCCAAACGTATCATAGCTTAGCACCCAGCCTCTTCCTTGGCTGCTAACGTCATACCACCTCTCTTCTCTCAGGATGCCAACACATTTTAGAAGCTTACTGTTATTTGCGGCTTCCCGTAGGTGCATCCAGGTACACTATTATAGCACCACTTGCAACAAACAGCCTAGGACTTCATTCCTTGCCATCTCACCTGGTGCTTCACAGCCCTGTAGCAGATAGGCCTCTCAGCCCCCTGTTTCAGCAACACAAAACATTGTCCACAAGGACGGAAAGGAAAGACTCCCTTGATCCCTTGACTAGGAGCAGGAGAGCGCTGAGGACTCGCACGTGAGCAGCACTAACTCCCCCCACAGGGAAGCTATTCATACACACACATGCATTGCACATGCGCACACACACGCATGCGATCCGTTTACTGCAGGAAGGACATTCACAGACTACAGACTACAGGTGTTTAAATTTTAAACTGCAAAAATCCCTGGGGCAGGGACTCTACAATTATCAGTCCCTAGGTCCTTTGCAGTTATCAGCCCCTAGTTCCAGAGAGTCCTGGCTTTGCTCGAGAGTGGTAGATGCCATCCTGACACAAGTACTCAGGCACCACTATTACCTCTGTGGTTTCAGTGTTCATTCCCTTTACGAACTGCATATAGCTTAATACTAATCTACCACCAGAGATGTCTGCCTAATAGATATTTCAGTTTCCTCCCAGCCAACACGCACATCAATCTATCAAAGCTCACTGTGTTCATGCTCTATCCCTGCTTTCAAATCCAAAGTGGAGAACTCCTCTGGAGACGCTTGCTACAGCTCAGCTGCCAATAGCATTCCCACGCCCTCTAAGCAGCCTGTGGTGGGAGATGTGTGTTTGGGGAGCTATTTGCATTTAACCCCACTGCCATAGCCACAAAGCTGGGAGCTGAGGAGAATGTAATATTTATGGTGAAGGGAACCCTAAAGTTACAGAGCCCACTCTGGGGCACAATCAGCCCAGAGGGTATTATTATGGGAATAGCAGTACTGGAGCAGTGGAAGAAAAGGGAGGTTACAACAGGACCTGGCACTACAGCAGGGCTAACCATCAAGAAGCCGGCAGCCCTCATCCTTCAGAGAAGACTCCATGCATTCCTTTCAATACAGCAGAAAGAGCTTTTTCTCAGCCTTGCAAACTTACCCCATTCCTGGCTATGCTGCCCTGTGACCCCCCTGCCTCCTCCTTTGCTGGCATGGCTGCACGATCCAGCTGAGATGGTACGACAAAAAACAGCAAGGAGACAGGACACTACGGGACATTAAAACTCCCCCTGCACTTTGTTCTGAACAAGCACTTGATTGCCCAACTGCCTACACTGTCCTCTTGGACCCTGGTGGGTTTATCTGCCCGTCTGCCCCCAGTGTGGATTTTGCCAAGCCTGGTGCGGTCTCTCTGCCTGGCAGGTGCCTGGAACCCAGGAAGGGGCGTGTGTGTTTGCATTGTAACACAGGGTTGATTTCTGCAGTTCACTCCAGAGCTACATAGGATCAGATGTCACATGGAATTCAACACAGCAGGTGGAGATGCCAAATATATCCACCCTGCTCTGGAGGGGAGTGCCCAGTATCACCAGCCAGGACCTCTCCAAGCAAATTAGTGCTGGCACCCATGAGCTTAGAGAGCCCATCTGACCAGTTCTCCCTCATAGAAGGACGTTTCCAAGAGGAGGTGGCAGCAGGTAAAAGCATGGATAGAGTTCAGATTGCTGGAGCAGCATTTAGCTGCCTTTTTCAGGAGAATGTCCTCTCTTCCTGCAAACCCTCCCTCTGTCATCTTCAAAGCTGCACAGCAGATGATGCAGGTGCCTTGTAGGCACTGCCAATATTCATGACACAGCGCTGTTCCCCCCCCCCCCCCCCCCCCACCCCCCCCCCCCCCCCCCCCCCCCCCCCCACCACAGGCTCCTATGGAAAAAAAACAACGTGCTTATATAAAAAAATAATCTTATAATGCATCGGTGCGAGTGGGCTCAGTTAAGGTTTTGACACCCAATTCCATCATATGGCATTGCATTGATACCCAATTCCATCACATGGCATTGCATTGACACCCCTGAGATTCATTCACAGGGTTGGAAGCTTTTGATCCACCGAACAGATCTCTGCCACTGTTGCTAACAGGGTAACTGATAGGAGTAGTAGGCGGTCATCCTCCAACACTAGAGAGGACGGATTTCATACATATTTGATGACAGTTAAAAAACAACCAAAAAAACCCAAACAGGCCAAGTCTTACACATTATAGATTCTAGTCCAGCACAAATCGCCCTGTTCCCTCAGCTCTCGACTCCCCCTACCTTATTTTCTCCAGCTGCCCCAATTATATCTCTCTCTTCCCTATCTGTCTCTCCTTGCCTCAGTCCATCTTAGTCAGACAAAAAAAAAAAAAAAGTCAACCGTCATGAAAAATTTCAGGCCAAGTGGTTAAAACTCATCTCGGTTACAATAAGGAATAGAAACTGAAACTTAGAATGGAAAATGTTGCACAATCTTATTAGCAGATGATGCTGCCAGCTTTGCCCCAGCAAAGTCCCCTTCAAAGATGTACCCTAATCCATGCAAGGCCTTGCCTCCCTTGAGATTTTAAACATGTTAACTCACCCAGTGGAGAATCCTTGTGTCAGAGAGGATGTGAAGGCTTAGTCATGATGATCAGATAGCACATGGTTCAAGTTTTTTTTATAAGGACCTAAGCCTCTCAGCCCTTTGAAAAAATGTCATGCGCTTGTCCATGCCTGTACTAAGGACTAAGTTTCCTTTAGTGCTGTGGTAGTTAACCTGCTTTTTATTGAGCCATGTTTTCCCTGTATCAGCATCCTAGGAAGCCATGAGCTGCCCACCCCATCCTCAGTGTGCTGGAGTAGTTGCACCAGCTGTGGGGATAGCTCCATGGTGTGTGCACCTGCCTGCTAGGGACTGGACCGCATGCTACCCACTCAGCTCATACAGGCCCTTCAGTTTGATGCCAGGGGGGTGGTGGGCATTTCAAGTGACACAAAAACGCAGAGAGCCGAAGAGGTTCTCTCACAACACTGATGAGAGCTTTATAGTCCCGTAGAAAAATAGGGAAGAGCAACCCACATACAGACAGCATGGGTGACTCGTCTTCCTGTACATGCCTTAAAATGTCAGTCATTTGTTAAATTACAGACACCCCAGTCATCTGTAAAAACACTGTTGCACAGTTTCTGTCTCTCTGCTCCACCCCACCCTTAGTTGCAGAGAGAGGTCGATAGGCTCATTTGTCTGTTGTTACAACAGTGAATGACAACATCTGTGTACAAAAAATGCTAGAAAGGAGAAGATTTTGTTAAAATGACAAAGGTTTAGAAAGTGCATAGAAAGAGGAGCTGTAAACAGGACACGTTCTTAAAAGGATAGTGTCTCCAAAAACTCAAGCTGTGATTTTAAAATGCCAGTTAGGGAAAAGGAAGCATTAAACAAAAAAAAACAGATTATACTTTGGAAGCAGTAAACCCTGGATTCGGAGGATACACAACACAACCCATCTATATGTCCATTCACAGGCTGTTCCCATTGGATGGAGCATGTTCGGTAATCATCCCAAGTTAGCTACCCTCAACAACAAACTGCCCACACAGCCGTGAATTTCCCCAAGAGGCAATGCAAACTCATCACACCCCAAATCTAGGAGGGCAGATGAGTTGCTGCCTGCCCTGCTGGAGGGACAAAACACCAAAGGAAAACACCCAAGGAATTTAAAAAAGAAGACATTGTTAAGTCACTGTCCCCATCCACCCAGGGAGGAGGACCAGGGCCTGGACAAGGTGCCTTTCAAGACCTTGTGCACCAGGAGTTAAATCTATCACATGCCCAAGACAGGTCCACTCAGAAGCTTCAGCATTTTCAGATCATCGTGGTTTTCCTCCTCCCTGGATACACAGTGAGCAATCCACCTCCTAAAAAAGGGAAATCACACCCCAAGAATAACGTCTAAGTTTCTATGAGACAAGAAGGACGGATGAAGTTGGAGCGTGATGTAGTAACATCTTCCAGGAGATCCTGAGAAAGGAGCCAAGGCAGCCTCAGCTGGGATAGGACTTCCAGCCGGGCGCTTGTCCTGCGACGTGGCCTGCGTTTGATGTTCCTTTTCTTCCAGTCTTTAGCTCCCTCTATAGGCACGTGGTGGCAAGTCAAATACCTGTTTGCAACAAAAGCGCACAGTTAAAATCCAAAATGCTGTGGACTCTGAAGCATGGGGGCTGCTGTGTACAAAGTGAAGTCACCCAATGCTGGCAGAGAGATGAGCATTTTTCATCATGACATGGCTCCTACTGAATCAAACTTTGGAGCAGGTGGCCACGTGCCCTAGCATGGACTTGTGCCACCCCAGCTCTTTCTGTGGTTCCCTTTGTAGCTTCCCACATTTACATGAGCTCAGAAAGACAGTGGCCCAATCCCTCTTTACCGAGACAACATGGGCTTCAAGGAGCATTGCCCTCAGCAACTGCCCCCACTTCCACTGAAGTCCCCGAGCGGAAGTACTAAGCACTAGCAGCTGCCAACCTATTTGCATGCTAGCTCAGCACCTTCCTCTTCCCTGGTCTCTCACATAGCCACCCAGCTGCTTATTTTGAAGTCCTGCTTGGCTGCAGCAAAAGGAAGTAAAGCTGCTTGCACCAGCTTCTCTGGAGCCATTTTCCTTTCTCTGGCCTCCCTACACAAGGGTTTTCCGGGGCAGGTTTTTCACTCGTGTCAGTGCTGGTGCAGCCTGTCAAGGGAGATCCACAGCGTACACAGCACCTAATATCTTTTTAAGTTGCCACACCTTTCAAACCAGCTCTGAGCAGGACTAGCACTCGCCAAGCCCTGCATGGCAGAAAGCCAGGCGTCTCTCTCAACTCTGGTGTCACCAGGAACTGAAAGCAAGGGGCTTGGGGCTGTTCCATTATTTAAGCATCTCGGAGGTGACCATCAAAACGCTTACTTCCTCATCTCAGGGTGAGGGCTACACACAGCTTTAACTTTACCTTTATGCTCTCCTCCCGTACAAAGGGAAGAAGGCTTTTGATACTGCAGCTTCCATCAACCAACCCACATGCAACGTTCACTATGAACAATGTGAGGTTCAAGTATGGTCGGGGTGAATCCAGGACAGCTGCATCCCTCCGATTCCTGTTCTACTCAAACATTAAAACCAACTGCCTGGGAGGGGCAGTGGCATTTCTATTCAGGCAGTGTCAATTGACTTCATGGCTCATTATTGTCTCCCTGATTCCTAATAATCCCTCTCCCCTTCACAGGTGTTAACAGCCCTCTGTCCATTTAATAGTCTTGGCACTACCCATGCCATCTTTTCTTCTGCTATTTTGCTGACTGTTAGCCATTCCTAGTAATGTCTCTCTTCTACTTCCCAGCCCTGCAGACTGGTTTGAGTTCTAGCTCTTAAAAAAACCTTATCTCAGGTGTGATAATATTAACTCAATCTGTAGAAAAGGTTGACAGCAAAGTATTGGAGGCACTTTCCAGGCACCCAAAAGGGCTAGGTTTTAATGAATCCAAATAGGAAACGTACATTTAACTACAATGAACATGGCATTAATGACACAAATAATTTTGACTCTTTTGCCTAGTTTGCTGTGTGGTTTGTTTTTCTTTAATTTATGTATAATCTAGCAAAGTAGTGCACATCCCAATAGTTATATTTGTTTTTGCTTTGTTTGCAAACTGAATAATACAGCACTAGCCTCCTAGCTTATTAGGGAACTTTCTAGTTTCTATTTAACTGGAGAAAAATATGTTGGGTTATATGTGATAATGTGCCACACCATCTACACTCTGCTTTTCAAAATCCTAGGTCTGCCCATGGCTATGGTGCTGGCTTCTTAACAAGCTAGCTGACATGTGCAATAGAAGAAAGCTCCCAAAGCCATCAGCAAATAACATCTACATAAAACTCAGCACTTGCCTTCCAGGTGCTTTGCCCATAATGGCTGACCCTGCAAGATGGGCAGCTCCCTGGACCTTTGCCTTCCTACATGTTTGCAAGAGCCCATATGCTGTCTCTCTGTGCCACAGTAATACCAAATAACCCCATCTCCAAGTCCCTCCCCCAATTTCTTTTTTTAAATGCCAATGGAGAGACAACAAAGAGAATATCCACAGGGCCTAAGGGTGAGATGCTCAGACTAGCATCAGAAGTTGCTTATTCCTGGTCCCATGCCGAGTCCATTACATCATTCGACCCCAGCATGTCCTTAGTATTAATATTAGTCACACTAACGAGAGCTGCCTTTGAACAGCTGTGGGCATGGAGCAAGAGATGCCAGCCTGCTGCCCTCTGCCCCCAGACAGCACCTGAGGAACTAATTTGTGCAAAAGCTGAGTATGCAAAGAAAATAAAAATTGTGGAGAGGAAGAAAAAAAAAAGTCCCCCTTTGGTTTCTCAGACTCTCCGTTCATCAGGGCAGAATGAGAAGTAGAAACATATGGCAGAGGTGCAGGCTAAGATATACTATGTCCTGTCCCTGCAGAGAGACTAGAGCTCCCAGTCTGGGGCAGTTCACCTCAATCTGGGCATTAGCACCATGGCACATCAGAGTGTCGCCCTGGTGAGCATCGCCTTGATAAAGGCAGAAAGCTCTTGTGATCTGTTCCACCTCACTCCATCTCCGGCCCACTGGACTCCTAGATGGGCAAAGTCTCAGCCCCTGCCTGCTCTGCACTGGATTCTTAAATACGGCTATGTAAACCTGGCTGCACATGAAAAACCTGACAGTCAGGAGAGAGGAGAGTTTAGTACCAGCCTGGAACCCCAAAACCTAGGTTCAAGTCCCTCCTCTTCCCTAGCCTTCCTGTATACCCTTGAGCAAATCATTTAGCTCCACTATGCCTCAGTTTCCCTACTGCAAATTGAAGATAACAAGATGTGCCTAACTTTGAAGGGTGCTGTGAGGATAAAGAGACTAAGAAATGAGAGGCTCACCACTACCAGTCACGAGGCCACACACGTGTCCAAACTCCGCAGACACTGGCACCCACCACAGATTCCTCTTTACATGTGGCTGCGTGTACAACTGGTCTAAGGGAAAGCACAACCAAGTGTCCAGAGTACAGGTCTGGGAGCAAGGGGATAAGGGGTCTATTTCTGCCTCAGCTTCCTCATTTTACAGAGGGGAATCCCATGGCTTCCCAGCCTGACAGGGGCACAGTGTGGTTCAATTTGTTCATGTTGGACCACGTGCTGCAACCCTGCAGGAGGGCTGTGAAACGGGGTTCCTGCAGAACCAGTCGGAGCAGAATTTCCTCTCCTACACCAGCAGCTGCTCTGCCTCCAGGTTGCCAGGGCCTTGTCATCCCAAGCACAGTACCCAGGGTGTGCAAAGGCCAGGCAATAGAGAGGACTCACAATTAGATGTTTACCAAGAAAGACAGACGCTACCATTGCGGTTTGGAGATCCATGGCTCAGGTACTGGAGAACATGGCCTTCTTCCGGTCGGTCTCTTGCACTTCTCTGCTCTTGTGGGGTTCGGTCTGCTGGTAATGCCCGTCTGAGTTCTGCGGAGACTGATTAGAGGCATCGTAGCGACAGCAGCAGAGGTAGGAGAGCAGCCGCGTCCGTACCACCCGGGTGCAGAGCACGAACATGATGCAGTTGGCACCTCCCTGGAACGTGTTCCCAATTCCCTGCCAGGGGCAGGCAGAAAGCATTAGCCACAAATGAATCCCGGACACGTCTCTCCCTAGCCCCAAAGTCAGACACTGACCTAGGCCATCAAGGCAACTGCTGCACTGGCAGGGCAGGGAAGCTATTGTTCCTGAACCTGAAAGAACTCAAGGATCAGAGCCAGTGCCACCTATGATGCATTTCAATGCAAAGCTATTCCACCCTGATGAAGTCAGGAGACCTGGTTTATGAAGGTGGAGGAAGATCTCCAACTTTGTTGTCAGGCAGACAGGCCATGGTAGGGGTTTGTGATTACCTAAAAGGGAAGATGAGGAAGGCTCGTGACAAAGGGAACCAAAGCAGCAGAAGCTGCTCTGTACTGGGGATCACTCATCAGCTCCAGATGAGAGCAACTTCTACTATAGCCTGATGAGACAGAAGGGAACCTCTCTCTCTCCCAAATAAGTGAGCACCATGGACTCCCACGGGAAGGGCAAGCTAAAGGAGTGATACAAGTCATATTTCCTAAAAGATCTGTCCTCTTTAGTGCCTCATGTCACATGCCAACTATTCTAGTTTGAGTGAGATGCTTCACAGTTTCCTGACCCCTGACAGATCCTTCATTTCCTCCTTGATACTGGGACTAAAGGAACACAATGGTGGTTTCAGCTCTTTCCTCTGGCCACTAGACACGAGAATCACTTCATCCGGAGCAGGGCAGCTGAATCAGCAGCTTCTAGCATCAATCAAGTTCGCTGCTTTGCTTCCTCAAATCAATTCACAACAGGTCGCCCAAGTCCTTGTGCCTACCAGTGGTGCAGCCACCTGAATTAAAGGGATTAGCAAAAATATCTGCAGAGTGGCTGCTCCATACTCCCATGGGACAGGAGAAGGCTTTGCTGATTCATGGCAATCCCTTTCCAAGCTTCTCAGAATGGTGCAAATCCTGTATGTTGCAATACAGGAAAAACTCTGCTCAGGGCAGGACAGTCTCACCCATTTCAAACAACTTAACCAGTCAGTCACACAGCCCCACCTGCCTCCCTGCCCAAAGCTACCACCTCTGATTTATTCAGCTTCTATGCCCCATCCACCAAGAGCACCAGCTGGGCAACACTCACATGCAGGACCACCAGGAGGGAATTCTGCACGGCCGGGGAGCCGCAGAGGGTCAGGATGAACCGCACGGTACTCCAGATGCGGAGGAAGATGAAGATGATAGGGATAAGGATCAGCTTCTTATCTGCAATGGATGTCCTGGGCTGAAAGGCAGGTGTTCTCGCTAGGATGGGACGATATTCAGATAGTGCCGCATGCTTCGAAGGAAAGGAGCAGCCACAAGTGAACAATACAGAATGTAATGGAAAGTCAAAAAGGTCCAATATCCAGTTACTAGCCAGTTGCTTGTGCATACTTAAACCAGTGCCTTCTTTCCAAACCAAACTAACTCCTTGCAATCTGCCATGCATTGACCATCAGTCAAGAGGCATGCTCCGGATGGCTGGAAAGGCATAGTAACTCCAGCTGAGCTACCTCTGTGCTCCTGAGAGCAGAGAGAGAATGCCAGATTCAGCCCTCGTGGACACAAGCAACTGAAAGGAGCTTCCCAGGTGAAGGAGGCACAAAATGGGATACATGGTCTTTTGCAGGAAGAGCATGCATACACCTATGGTCCTACACAATTAAAGGGCAGCCATTTCTAGAGCCGTGTAAATATAGGCAATGCTTTCCATACAGATTTGCTGGCAGCCGAGAAACCTGGGTTCCAGGACCAACTTTGCCACCAAGGTGTTGCATGGCCTCAGATCAAGACCTTTCATTTCCACAAGCCTCAGGCCCCTGACCTCCAAGAGCTATTAACACAGCCCATGCCATCTTCCAGGGGGCTGGGCTGCTCTGGGAATTGTACAGCACAGCCAGAAACTGAATTCACTTAAAGGTGTGATGGGATCAGATACCCTATCCCAACAATTGCACCATACTGGCCAGTATACGGTGAGCCTGGGATCACGATACCAGGTTCCCCCTGCACTAGCGAATTGAAAACTGGGTGCCTGACAATCAGCTGATTGTCAGCTCAGCCCAGGGACCACACCAGGGTCTGAAACCAGCCCTGGTATGGTTCCAGCTAGGCCCACAATCAGCTGATTGTCATCTGGGTCTGGGGATTTCACCAGGATCTCAAACGGGTGCAGTCCCCAGACCCAGCCAGTCAGAGCTCCTCAATGTACCCTGGCGGGGGAAGCAAAAAGCTCCCTGCCTGCCCTCTCCCCCAACAGAAGCTTGCTCCCTGGTGCCGGATAGTTCAGCCAGAGCGACTCAGTGCAGGGTTTAAAGTCCCCAGGGGAGAAAGCCCTTTGGCTTTACCCCACCCGCCCAGCCTCCACCCTGGCCAACAAATCAGGTGACAGTCAGCCACTGGCCACATATTACATTTAAAGTAGCATACAAATGAGTCACAAAAATGTTCTACATGTGGAAATTTTACAGTACCTTAAATCAGGCTCCCATGTAGCACCCTTCCTATTTATGCCACCATGAACAGGTAAATTGTGGCATGAATGTAATGCCTAGAGGGAGGCCACAGTTTACCCTGTGAAACAGGGGTAATATTAACCCATTTTGGTGAAGCCAATACCTACAGATAAGAGCACATGGTAAGGGCAAAGCATTACATTACTGCCTACACCATTGCCAAAGGGCTGTTTGCCTATCCAAATGCTTTGGGTCACCACCACTGCAGCACAAGAACCCTAAACACGTCCCACATGCTGCCAGCAAGCATTACTCCCCTTTTGCAGATGGGTAAATGAGGCATGGATGCTGGCTGCAGACATTTAAAATGCCAGGGGGGTGGGTTTAATTCCATGAGCTCCTGAGCTGAGCCCAACATGTGTCCAGCAGAGGTACCACGTTAGATGGACCCGGCCTGTCTTGACGTCTGTATAGCTCGAGCGCTTTAGTGGGGCTTCTTTGGTGCTTTTATCTAATAACCGATTGACTACAGATGCTGTGGAGCCAGGTTGAACTAACATGCTTCTGCTTTCGGTAAAGTACAGTGTTTTTTGTGGGGTTTTGGGTTTTTTTGAAACATCTGCAAGCAGCCAGAGATATTAAGGGCCAAATTCTCACCCAGTGTAAATTGCACTGATCCACAAAAGCCAGTGGACACAAGCAGATTTGTGCCAGATGAAAGTCTGGCCCGAAGCGACTCGCAGCCCTGCCAGCGTCAGGTCATTACCCTGGAAAAGCTCTGCGGGATCGTACACTGACATCACATGGCAGCTGGAAGCCAGACCTTCTCCGAGCGCTGTTAACACTGCCCATGCCATCTTCCAGGGGGCTGGGCTGCTCTGGGAATTGTACAGCACTGCCAGAAACTGAATCCAGCCTCTTGAAACCCAGTCTAGAACCATGATTACCAAGCGCCCTTCCCCCACTATTTGAGAATGGGAGGGCTTCAGCCTTTCTGTGCCCCTTCCTCCCATGTCCATAGAAAGCCCACAGAAAATCAAGTCAATGGAATCACTTTGATTTAATCAAATACCCGCCTGAGTCAACAAGCAAGGGCAAGTTGCAACCACTGCCCCTCCTCTCCTTACTCCAAAGAGTCTCTAACCCTGGTTAAACTCATCCGAATCCTCCCTAGCTCCTACCATGATCCACACTTCCCACTGCTCCACACACCCACGCCTGCCCTCTCCCCTACCGCACCTCCGGTGCTCCAGTTTCTGGCAGGAGAAATACTTCGAGGCACATTATGTGCGTCTCACACCACTGCTCTCTCTGGGTGCAGCACTATGGAGAGATACCTGCGGTAGCTCAGGTGCCAGAAACAGTAGACACGCATCCCGGTGTTTGTTTGAAGCTAATCCACCTTCTTTCTAAAGGGGGCTAATTACGCTGGACAGAGCTCCAAACTAAAGCAGCCGGACTGCTTCTGGTACTTGCCTAGACAAACTGGCGGCGAGAAAGGCCCGAGCCAGTGACCCTCAGCATGCGAGAGGCAGCAAGAACCCCCAGCCTTTTAAAACAATCTCTGTTTTTTCAGTGCCTACAAGTGTCCAAAGCACCAATAAACAATACCTGCTGCCTACTCCCAGGTCAGAGGCAGGTACTTTCTGTGGGTGTAGGCATCTGCTCAACCCTTCTTGCGTCCCTCCACCCACTGAACACAGGGAACACGGATCTGGCCTGCAAAACAGTCTGATGAGCTAAAATGGGCAGTGGTACTGAATACCCCAAAAGACCATGCAGAGCATGCAGTTTTATCATTACAGCCTGCCCTGCTCATCTCCACAGTCGCAGCCTTGCCTGCATCAGGTCATTGCCCTGGGAAAGTTTGTGCAGCTGAGATGACATGGCACCGAGAAGTCAGCCACCTGTACAGCTCCTGCCACCTCAGGGGGGTGGGAGGTGGGAAAGGGCTGGGGTGAGGAGGAAAGCACCAGTGAGCCTTCTGTCCCAACCAAGCTGCCCCCACAATGCCACCTGCACCACACACCAGGAGGGAGCTGCCTGGTAAACCCACCCCGGCTTCCAAACAGCTCCGGGCCCAGCACAGGCATTCACCACTGCTTCTAAGCACCCTTTAGGGAAGGGCTTCCATAAAAGGGCTCAAGCCTCAATACAGCTCAAAGGTGCAATGCAACTGGAAAAGGTTCGGGAGGGGAGAGGAGCAAGCGTGCAGTCCAGCTGGATCCGCGTGGGCTCTCTGAACCCAGTTACCAAGATGACAATTGCCTCCATTCAGCTCTGTCCCTGCAGAGGAATCGGAGCCCAGAGCATGAAAGGGAGAGAGTGGCTGAAAATCTCTGGCACCGAGCACAGGGGTGAGGGCCTGGGGGTGGTGGTGCGGATTGGGTTTCCAGACGGTCACGCCGGCATCTGACAGCTGTTGGAACACAGAGTCCCTTCTAGTTTACAGACGGGTGACTGGTGATTGGCAGCAGCAAACCCATTTTGATTCCTTGTCTCTCTTTCTCTCAGCCTTGGAAACCTATTTCCAACACAGACGTTACCAGGCGATGCCTGGCTTATGGCAGAAAAGCTGCCTTCTTGAAAGCAGAGGGAGCATCCAGTTTACAAATAGTTGGGAGAAGCATCCCAACTTCTGCCTGTCCAGGGGTAGACAGGATCCAGTTAGACCAAGATCAGATTTTCCCCTCAAAGTCCTGATCAATTCCTATTCCAATACTTATGTTCTACCTGTCTCTGTCCTGGATCCTCTAGAGCTTATAGATGGCTATTGCACGCATCCCGTGCCGAATCACTGTATGGCACTGCTGTGTCCTGTTAAATCAGCTGCTCCGTTGCTCCCCAAACACGGCTACATTTTCAGCAACAAGTGAAGGGGCTCCTGTCTATGTAGCTTCCTGAGGTCCTCTAAGCATGCAAGGATGCAAGTGTAATAAATCCTTGCAAAATGAAAGCAGCCAGGGTACCTACCGCTCTGTTGATGTGTTTCTTGATGAGGATGTAGAGAAGTGGCAAGATGAGGTAGGCCAGAATCTCCCAGATCTTCCCTGCCAACAGCATCCAAAGGACCCGATCCTCTGCTTCCAGGTTGATCCAGCACCATCCCACAGACACATTTGATGCATCATAACCAATCTTTTTCAAGGCGACGGCAGCCACTGTGATGCAAAGTGGGATTCCCCAGCTGAGGAGAAAGAACAAGAGGGGAGATTCAGGTAGGGCAGGATGCCACATAGTCAAAGGCAGGCTGCAGGGAACAGGTCAGGCAGTAAGAAAATCCTCATCGTGAGGACACTGGATGTCTCCTGGGATGACCAGCTGGCGACTCCAGCACAGGACTGGTTGGGAACTGCCCTCAAGGCACCCGAGAGCCCCAAGAGGCAGCAGGGTAGACAACACAACCGTTTCCAGTTAAACTCCAGCTCTGCCCTTGCAGACCAGGTGGTGACCTCCCAGCAAATCCTGTCTAGGAGCAGGGCTCCCTCTGCTCTGGAAGACACAAGGCATATGCAAGACTTGCCATACTGTGATTTACCCCTTCAGTGCTGAATGCCAGGAAACCATGCTGCACCCTGTGTCACAGAGCAGTGATGGAGCAGTGACCATGTCCTGATGCTTCCACTTTTCCTTAGAGACTACTGAACGATGATTCACCAAGTCCAGCCAGCACGTAAAGCACATCCCTAGTCTGAAGGAAGGAAATCCAAGTGTGGATAAGAAAACAATAGTGCAGAAAGCAGGCTACAACCATAATGGCCACAGAACCACATTATATGGGAGGGTGGACCACGCTTACTGCTATTTCTCCATTCAGTACTCTAGTATTCAGGGGCCAAGCCGAAGATGCTTGGACAAGGAAAGCTCAGTTTAAATTGACGGTCTAGCCACAAGCGTAGCGCAGTTTTTCCGAGCTAGCTTTAAGTTAACTAGATAATGGTAGTAGGGGGCCACCACAGCACCAAGCCCAGCTCAGACTAATCGCCTAAGTACTTATTTATTTCCTGGGTAGATTGTGCAGCCTACAATGAGCTTATACTGCCACAGCGACACTGCTCGCAGGACCAGAGCTAGCTCATTTAAAGCTACACAATGTAGTCGTACCCTTAAGTTTTCTACTGCTCCAAGTTGGTAGCATTGGCTACTTGAAGGCCATCTGCCATGTCAAACACTCACCCTACTCAAGTTATAAATAGGAAGATGGTCATATGCAGGAACCCGTCCTTTGCCGATACCACGCTGCAGGGGATCAGCAGTATAATCTTTCATGCTCTATTTCTCTTCCAGCCCAAACTCAATAGTTTTGCAGACACACCCTTGGTTCTTCACAGGCAAATGGCAGTGAGCTGTATTGTCCTCCCTGTTTGCTCCATGCCACATGTAAGTGCCTGCCTGCAGTCTGTTGGTCTGAAGACTTCCTAGAATTGAAACATTCCTCAGAGACGGACAATTCAGAACCAAGTCAGCTGGGACCCAGTGTGCAGACATGAGAACTTGAATCCTATGGTCCGGTTCCCACTTGGTATTTAACACACAAGCACCCATGGTGGAAAGGATCCGCACCTCCCACTGCTTATCTGGGCAAGGCCTATGAAAAATTGGACACAAAGCACTCATTTTGGAAAGGGGTGCGGTTCTCAGGGCTCCAATCATCTTGTTTCTTCAAGGGAAAAATATTAGGGGCAAACAGAAGGAATAGTGAAGAAGCAGAGATGAGCCCAAAATTGCAGGAAATTTCAAACTGAGTCCAAATTAAGTTTGGGGTGTCCAGAGCCAGCATTTCATTGATTCGGGCTTGTCTTTGGTAAAGGCAATGGTATTTATCTTCCCAGGTCCATACTCCCCCTTTGCAGCTGCGTAGGATCAGCTGCAGTCAGCAGAGGATACACAAGGGATGCCACTCTTGAAATCAATCGCACGCCCCTCGTCCTTCTGAGCGAGCCAGCCTGCGTTTTATACAGCTGTTGGGGGCAGGGATAATAACTACCATATGCATCTGAGTGGATAAAGCAATGTTTCCAACATATAGTTTTCTCTGGAGCATATGACAGTAGCAGCCAAGTGCCTGATGCCTATCACAGTGCTCCCATGCTGTCATTCAGTTTTAGCAAACTGAAACACAGAAAGATTAAGAGATTTGTCCACGGTACCTACGGAAGAGCTAGGACCTTGAACCCAAGTCGTTTCAGTCTGAAATTCAGGGTATTAACTACAGAGCGTTTCTCTACACCCCCCCGCCACAATCCTTTTTCCTTTCCAGATATAATTCAAGATAGTATTGTGTTGCAAAGTCTCAGAGGACCTCACTTGCCACCCACAAACCATGCTTGTACTCAAGCAGTACTCCCTACTGTGTAACATGTTCAGCTTGTCTCTCAAACAAGACTATGCTCAAATACTAACATCAGATGCCAAATTCAGGACATTTCAGTAAGAAATTCAAATCAGCGTTAGCACTCGCTGAGCTGGTTCGAGGCTCCCATTTGGGAATATTTTCCTTGCTATTATCCCAGAGGGGGCCCACCAAACTAGCGTCGCAAAAATATGCAGACCAGGGCCAAGCAGCCACAAAAATGTTTGAAAATCTCCAAAGTTTAAACACATTTTGGCACAGGCTGATCACTTGTTGCTCATCATTCTGTCATTTTTTAAATCACTCAAACAGGAAGTGAACACAGCTCCACAGGACTTTGGCAGCCAAACACGTTCTGGGAGTATGGACCTCCACTGAACAGCTCACAAACCACCCCATTGACCGACTAGTTGTTTGGCCCCCAAAATGATAAAATACTTATGCAAAAAAAAAAAAAAAAAAAAATTAAATCAAGATGGATTCATGAACATGTGGGGGGGAAAAAAAAAAACAACAGGGTGAATTCATGAGTATCCTCATAATTCATAGCTCCGCCAGCTCCGACTACAAATCTGGCTCGATTCAAATGCCCAGTATAGTATTATTCCACTCTCCTGAGCTTCCCTGCTGCTCAATGGCAAACGAACATGGAGGGCTGAGCAAGGCTGGAGCTCTCAGATAGGAAGCCTGGTGGTTTGCTGACCCATGCTTAAGCAACTTGCTCATGCAGTCTCGTTTCATAGGCTACAGGGATGCCCCTTAACTCAGGCAGTTGATGAGTTTGCCATGGGCTAAGGTGCGCACTAATAGAGTAGAAACAAAAGGATCAGAGGACAGGCCTCAAAGCCAGCAATTCCCAAGTGCTAATTCTGTTCGGACACTCCCTTTTCCCCACCCACAGCCTTCAGGGAAACAATGCCGGAGGATCCAATCTTCAAAAAAGGCAAGCATAGTTTTAAATGAAAACCAATGGAGACTGGGTTTGGCTGGGCCCTGTGAAAACAATGCTCTCTTCCTCAGCCGCCTTATTCTTAAAATGATGACAGCTGCATTCCTTTACCTTGCATGGGCCTGAGAAGAGTCAGTTATTTATTTTATATGCATGCATGCACGTATATTAGTGAAACGTGGTCGTTATGACAGGGCCACTCCATAGGCATCCCTTCTAGCAATCGCAGGGGCCAATGCTATAGCACAGTCTCTGAGTCCAGCTATGCTAGGTCTAGAAACATATCTAGCGTGCCACTACCAGCAGAGCACCCTCCCTTGCTTGCAAGTACCATATTTACAAGCTAGTGAACCAACCACCAAGTGTTTGCACTTTGCTTAAGCTGCCTTGAACAGCCTTTTGTAAACTATGCGTCATAAAGCCAAACTGCAAGAGATTCTTGCCTTTTCTGAGTAGCATGTGGGAGCTTATAGGTAAATCTCAACACTCACATTTGTCACCAGTGCTTTTACACAAATAGAAGAGCCCTTTCATACTAACAGAAAAGCTCTTCCACCAATATATCTACCAACGTACAAATCACTGTTTTGGGAAGGAGCATAGAGCAGTCTGCAGACATGTCCACACAGAGAGCAAACCCATACATGCCTACATGCCCCCAACTGCACCGCTCATCACTGAAAGGTGGCTGCTGGTGTTTAACAGTTTAGGACAGGAAGCAAACTGTATCCCCTTGTGCTTAGAGATCCAAAATGAACTTGGATTTTTGTGCTCAGGCTACAGGGACTTGTACCCAGGACAAGTATTCAAAGACTCTCAAAACTAACACCATCGCTTCAAGGCCCAGTATAGTCATATTTAAAAATAAAACTGAACAGGCCCGATGCAACTCCCCAGAACGGTTCTTAAAACAAAAGCACATGTTACCACTTGAATCCCTATGAAGCAAACCAGTTTGGCAGGTTTCATCTTAAAAAAAAAAAAAGAAAAGCTTGACACATTCTGATTTACCTAAGAGGATAACCCAAGGCACAAACTTCCAAGCCTGGCATGCCTTAAAAAAAGTAATCAAGGCTCATAGTGATTCATTTTAATGTCAAAAGAGACTTTCAGTCCCTTTCTATTCCATCAGGAAGGATATGACCAGCACAGGAAGGACCATTTGTTTTATTAAAAACATGTCATTGTATCAGGATTAATTAACCACAAATCAGGTCAGGACTGGGGTTAATCAATCCTGCACAAAGACCCATCCCATGCACCACAGCAAGCCACATAAATGGGTCTTCACAGGGAGAGCTCTCTGCAAGATCAAGGCTTCTCACTAAAGAAGCAAAGATTCCTTAGCTGCTATCTTATCTACATGTACCCCCTGTTGTACAACAAAGATCCCAATGACTTCATCTTCTCTTTAAATCCTGATTGTATCATTTAACTTTTATCTAGGCCTTTTTGTGTCCCTCTTGTCCATTTAGTTAAACTATGTGCCCTTGTTCCCCTGTGAATAGCTGTAGCTACTCCAGATTTGACCTGTCCTCTTGGATGAGATGCTGTGAAGGCAATTCAGCATGGGTAATAGTGCTGAAAAACAACCCCCAAAACAGTGTCTCCCACCATGAGTTCTTTAGTTTGGCTTTTACCATCGGGTTCCCAAGCCACAATAAGGAACGCAGGCAGGAGGAGGAGGAAAAAAGGGAGAGGTCTTGAGGAGGGCAGAGAACAAGTCCCTACTGGTGTGTCTGCGGCACGGGTTTCCTCTGTGGATTTTCAAGATTTTTAAGGGTAGTAAGAGCACTACACGGGCTGTGCACAGAGGCCAAGTCCTCTAAATAGCTGAAGCTAAAAGCAGAGTTTGGGTGAAAACAATCAAACCTGAATCCAGTGAATTTGGAGCTGAAAACCTGTATTCACCAGCATCCCCCCAAGAAATCCCCCAAATTACCACTTCAATTCCTTGCCCCCAGCTACAAGGAACAACATCCAAAACATCAAGACCGCCCTACAACATGCCACAGGTCAAGACAGGGTCCTGCCACTGCAGCAACAGGGAAGCAGTTAGTTCATTTACATCCAGCCCAGGACCCCTTGGCGACTGTTAACAGGGCAGAGAGAGCGTAGTACAAGATTTTGACTATACAGTGCCTGAAAACAAAACCCAGCAAGGGCCAGTCGAGAGAGGAAGTTCAGTTTCTGTATACTCCTTCCGCACACCTCACAAAGGGAAGGGGTGCCTTTAATGCTTAACTAGTTTATAGCACTGCACGGTGCTCTGCAAACATTTAACTGATCCTCACAACCTCCCCATCCCTCTTCCATGGCCTTGTGAGGTAAGAAAGTATTAAGCACATGAAGAAACTGAGGCCACATAGTAAGTCACTGATAAGGACGGGAAAAAAACAAGGGGCCAGAGTCTGCAGTGACTTGTTCATTCTTACGGCACTTTGATGGAGCGCAGCTCCGTGCAGAATCGGGCTCTGTGAATTTTGGCTGCTATTCCCGTTTCCTAACCAGTAGGTGACTGCTACTGCCTGGGAACCCAGTCTCTGTGGTTCCCATATCCCCATCTCGCTTTGTGCTTTTTGCCTGAAGAGGAAATGAAAAAAAAGAGAAAGAAAGAGACCCCAAAACACTGCAGCATACAAACAGTGAAGATCCACCAACACACTTGGAGCCACTAGGACTCTGTCCAAGTGCTCCAACTCCCACGGTGGCCAGGTAGATGTCCCACTCATTAAGAGCTGGGGCAAAACCCACTTTTTCCCTTGCTTCCCACTTAGGCTTGATGCCTTCTCTGGCCTGTCTTTTACTTTGACACAACGCAGCATTTCAGTCATCTTCCAAATGACACTGCTTGAAAATGAGAGATGACAGTTTGGAGCATTTGGCGAAGAAAAAGACCTGAAAAGCCATAATTTAGCTTACCCAGAGGGCCTTTTTCCCACCCCCCAAACTAGATTAGTCTCCACATAAGCGATTATGAAAACCTGGCAATACACAGAGCTAAAAGATCACTGTTATTCTCAGCTTGGAGGTGGCACATGATTATACAAGCTTGGGTTGCATAATGAAGGCTTTTATTAAACATGATGTGGAAAATCAGCTTGCTAAATAGTCAAAACTCAGACACGGGCTGCACTGTGGGCTGCTTTGTCTCGCTTCCCATTAAATATGCCAAGCAGCCATCAGACCGTCTTTCTAGCAGCCTCCTGGCTTTCAAGCCGCATTCTCCTGAGGTTAGCCCATTACATTTCCCCCTACAGGGATATGGGGGGGGTGGGAAGCAAAGATCAAAGAAGAGCAAAGCTACAAAAATGCAAAGTATCCTCCAGAAAGAGCGGTGGATTCCCACAAGCCTGGCAGGCTGTCATAGCAGGCCGCGCTTTGCTCTCCCCACCGGCCAACTGGGAGCTGCCACTGGTTCTCCGGCTGGGTGGCTGTCCCCGGCCCCTGGCAGCAAGCAGCACTCACCCACCTCACCGCGTGGAAGAAGCAGAGCAGGCCGGTGCCCGTGGGCGCGCCCCTGACGATGGTGATGTACAGGTAGATGGCGATGGCCATGGTCCAGAAGAAGGAGCTGGTGTTGGAGAAGGTGGACAGGGCGCCCTGCAGCACGCAGTCCCACGACGTGGTGCCGAAGTCCTGGAGCACCCCGTAGAAGTAGGAGGCGGCCGACAGCAGGTCTGCCAGGGACAGGTAGAGCAGGAGCTGGCGGGGCCGCGTGCGCAGCTCGGGCCACAGGGCATGGGTGCACACCAGCAGGCTGGAGCCCAGGAAGGACAGCGCGCAGGAGCTCAGCACCGTGATGCGCTCCCAGGGGTACAGCTCCGTCGGGGGCATGGGCTGCATGGTGCACAGCACAGCCGGCTCCGCGGGGCAGGCAGGAGGGGGGCGCTGCCGGCCCGGCCCGGCTCGGCCCGGCCCCTCGCTGCATCATGTGAGCTCCGCGCTCCGGCTGCCCCGGGGCCGGGCCGCGTCCCGTCCCACCCCCGCTCCAGCAAGCGAGCAGGAAACCCCGGGAGGGAGGCAGCCCGCCTGCCCCGGGAGCAGCGCTGCTGCAAACCTTCCCGAGGCGTCCCCAGCTCGCAGGTGTCCAAAAAAGGGGTTAGAAATAAAGAAATCATCTCCTCCCCCCCGGGTGGAAACTCCTCCAAAAAACCCCTCCGCTTGGTTTGGTTTAGGCAGCTCGGCCAGCCTTTTCCATCCGCTTTTTTACTAACAGCGCAAAGTTTTACCACTTTGGCAATGCACGGGGTCCTGGTTGCCCAGGGGAGCTGAGACACGGGTATTTAGGAAGCCGGGGAAACCCCCCGTTCTTGCAGTCTCCGTCTACATCTGTACGTTCAGAAATCCACAGAAGTGTTGACTAGGTCCGCTTCGGAGCCGAAAACAAATTAAAAACCGGTATGGATTCCAAAAAGCAACATGGTTAGCTGCTTATGCGACTTGAGATCGTTTTCAGGGCTCACATGGTTAGAAACTCATTTGCAAAAAGCCAAAACCAATATCGGAGCCTTCCCAACCCCTCCCCAAACATCCCAGTTGCTTCAGACTCAGGCTTCAAGGAGGATGTCACCTTTGAAGTGACTATAGAAATCTGATTGTGAAAGAGTGCGTTTAACAACACAGCACAGGAAAGGCTGGAGGGGATTCTGCTGGATTTTCCCCGCCCCCTTGATACATAATTGACATGAATCCCCCTAGAAGAATGGGTAAAATACAGCGAAGCCACTATTTCTCCAGCTAACTTTCCCTAGTCACTCATCATCCTAAAATTTCTAATTATTCTCATTTATAGTCATATTCATTTTTTTATTTATATTTTTTTTTTACACACCAAAACTGCCTGTTGTAGTACCCAAATCCCACAAGGCACCAACATCCTGAAAACAAATGTCCGAATCAGCCACGCTCAGCACAAAGGGAAAAGACAAGCAGATCAGCCTTTGCACTTCTAAAAGTAAGGAAAAACCAAAGAGCCCATCTCACTCTTGCTTTCAGATTGCATGTGCTTTGTGAAGAGCAACTGTGTGAAACCTGACTTGTGTTACTCTAGCTAAAATTAAGCAACAGATCCTGCCACGTGAACCATGTGGACGTAGTGTTTGGCTGAATTAATCCCTTCCTAGTTTCTCCCATCTCCTAGGCAATAGTTCATTTGTAAACTCCAAGCTTACACTGGTGCCCATTTTCAAAAAAGGGAGGAGGGAGGACGCAGGAAACTACAGGACCGTTAGTCTTACCTTGGTCCTGGGGAAGCTCTTTGAGAAAATTATCCAGGAGCACATCTGCAAGGGGCCAGCAGGGGAGATCATGCTTGGGGGCAACCAACACGGGCTCATTCGAGGCAGGTCCTGTCAGACCAACCTGGTGGCCTTCTACGACCAGGTCACAAAATCATTGGATGCAGGGGTAGCAGTGGACATAGTCTTTCTGGGCTTTAGGAAGGCCTTTGACACTGTCTCTCACCCCATTCTCATTAAAAAACTAGGGGACTGTGGC
>NW_005842840.1:459527-469744 GCF_000455745.1 Alligator sinensis
ACCCAGAGAGTGGTGGTGGATGGGGCTTTTTCGACCGGGAGGGATGTGGGCAGCGGGGTCCCCCAGGGCTCGGTCCTCGGACCTGTGCTGTTCAACATCTTCATCAGTGACTTGGACGAGGGGGTGAAAAGCACCTTGTCCAAATTCGCAGATGACACTAAGATGTGGGGAGAAGTAGGCATGCTGGAGGAGAGGGACAGGCTGCAACTAGATCTAGACAGGTTATGGGGGTGGGCAGATGAGAACAGGATGGGTTTCAACACTGACAAGTGCCGGGTACTGCACCTGGGGAGGAGGAACCAGCAGCATACCTACAGGCTGCGAAACTCCCTTCTCGTCAGTGCAGAGGCAGAAAAGGATCTTGGAGTCATTATCGATTCTAAGATGAACATGGGCCGACAGTGTGGGGATGAGGTCTGGAAGGATAACTGCACCTTGTCATGCATCCACAGATGCATCACGAACAGGTCCAAGGAGGTGACCTTCCTCCTCTATGCGACGCTGGCCAGGCTGCAGTTGGAGTACTGCGTCCAGTTCTGGGCGCCGCACTTCAGGAGGGATGTGGCCAGCATGGAGAGGGTCCAGAGGAGGGCCACCCGCCTGATCAGGGGGCAGCAGGGCAGGTCCTACAAGGAAAGGTTAAAGGCCCTGAACCTGTTTAGCCTCCACAAGAGAAGGCTGAGAGGGGATCTGGCGGCCATCTACAAACTGGCCAAGGGGGACCAGCAGACAATGGGAGAGTCCCTGTTCCCCCGAGTCCTACCGGGGGTAACAAGGAACAATGGCCGTAAGTTGACTGAGAGTAGATTCAGGCTAGATATCAGGAGGTGATACTTCACTGTCAGGGTGGCTAGGAGCTGGAACCAACTTCCAAGAGAAGTGGTACTCGCCCCTACCCTGGGGGTCTTCAAAAGGAGGCTAATCACCTAGCCAGGGTCGTTTGACCTCAGCATCCTTTCCTGCCCATGGCAGGGGGTCAGAATTGATGATCTCCTTAGGTCCCTTCTGACCCTGCCTACTATGAAACTATAAGCTTTCACACTGTGACCAGAAAGCTTTTACTGAAGTCTCCTGAGGCGAGACAACCTTTCAAAGTGGCTGCACTGACCAAGCAATTCCCCATTTATACACTATGCTGACACCAAGATCCTCTCCCCAGCTGCTCTGGAATCCATTCCCATGACCCCACATCCATCGTTTCAATAGATGAACCAGGCAACCTTTATACTTCGGCAACTTCGGAGCAGAGTGAAGACAGCCATGTGTTCCCTAGAGCAGCCCTCCTCTCGAGCAACAAATTCACTGCTCTCCCACTAAGCACTGGCAACTGGTCCAGCTAAATGGAGAACTGCCACTAAGGACCCCTGAATCTCAAGACGCACAATTTCTCCTAACCAAGACCACAGGGATTTATGGTCTGACTTGAACACAAACCTCCTTCCATATGAAGAGGGTGAAAAAAATTTTCCAAGTTAGGCACTACCCAGAATTATTCTGGGGCGATACAATCCTCTCTGTCTGCTGTAATTAGGCCCTACCCTTTCCTAGCATTTGTGTGCTTGTCCCAAGATCGTCCTCAAACCCATAAGTGCTCACATCTCACTTCTGTGCCCTGAAGCACAAGGATGCCAACACAGGTACAGTCACAAGTCTCTCCCTCAACTTTAAAAAGGCTAACTTATACTTTGCTGAGACTAAAATCATTCCTCTCTCACCCAGCCCAGGCAGTGCTATTTTGCTTCCCTCCCCACACTGGCTGACTGCACCCAAGCTCAAATCACCTCCTTTGGAAATGATTTGTGTTTCTCTGATTTCAGTTTCAGGTTGACAGCATGGAGGGTTTCCCAGGGCACTTGTAACCAAATCAGTTCTTGTTCAGTGCCCCAGGACAACATGTGGGCACAGTGCACATGTTGAGACAGACATGCCAAGCAATGCTCTCTCCATTAGCCTCTCAAACATGGCTGGGGAGCTGCCCAAACTGAAAGTTACCTCTGGAAATTGCCATACACCTAGTCCTGATGTAGAAGCAGCCTCTCTCCTGACCTTTGGATCTACTTCCATTTGCCAGCATCCACTCTTAAGACTTCCAGTGCAAAACCAGTCTGTACCACCCTTTCCTTCTGGTCCCCCGTCCCCCTCCCCATATCCACATGTAATGTCTTGTCTCACTTTAATGGAAACCTTTCTGGGGCAGGGACCATTTTTTTGTCCTTTGTTTATACAGCAAGTGGCACAAAGGCCATGACTAGGGCTCCTAGATATACAGCAACACAAATTATTATAGTGATGATAAACAGCCTGCTACAGAAGCCAGCACAGAAGCTATCGGTGTGCTAGATAATTACATACCCTAAACTAACTTCAGTTAATTTTCTGTAGTCTACACAAACTCTGGCAGCACTGTGGTGCTGGTGGTTTTTCAACCAGAACCGGAGGCCCAAGCACCGGTTGAAGACTCAGTCGCTCTTCCCCAATACACTTCCTCAATGCCTTCTTGCTCCTTTGCAGACAAGGTTTTTGGGTTGAATCTGATATCTTTTATTAGACCAACTTCAATAGTTGGAAAACAACTTTTAAGCAAGCTTTTGGGTTCAAAAACCCTTTGTCCGGCTAAGGAAGTTTCAGCAGTTGGTGCGTGCTCTTCCCGGATGGAATCAAAAATACTCCTTTGCTACAGAATGACTCTTTAATAGGTTTCCCTGCAGCATCAAGCCTTCAGGGACCAGCACAGCACCTTCTGATGCTTATCTGTGTGCCTCTCTCAGATCATTCAGCCTCCTCATTTAAGCATACAGCTCTATGCCCCAACAAATCCATTTGAAGCTCCAGGAGTTCACCTAATCCGTCTTCTCCTTTGTAATTTTCTTTCACTTACTAGAACCACACTGTATGGGCTGTGGTTGCCTTCCCTATTATTTGTTTGCTGGAAACATTGAGCAACGAGCAGGGATCTGTTCCTGATTCAGAATGACGTGTATGGGAGCAGGAAACATTTTCCTGGGACCCAGCTTCACAACAAGCTTCCCCCTCTTTCCTTTCCTAGAAACATGAATAAGCTGTTTTTTGTGCTTTCTGCCCCTGGATGCAAGACAATTTGTTTCGTGAACCCGAGTTTCCCAGAAATCCCTTCTCTCAGGTACCCAAATTTCTGGCTTTACATTCCAGAGGCCCGATTTGCTAACCCAGTTTTCCAGCTTTTTGGCTGGGTGTACATTCCCTGTCCCCGTGCACACTGAGGACCAGTCAGGATGGTCAGTTTGGTTCCTCACTGGCCCGGCCTTTTTCCTACATCTGCTCTAGTAACTGCTCCGAGGGAGCCAGCATCCCTTATTATTATGCATCTCACAGTACACATTCAAGAGCCAGAGATTCATGATTATTACCCAGATCTCACCAAACATTGTGGGGTGACCTTGTACCTCCAAGCTTGACCCCTTTGCTTTGGTGTCTCCCCACTTTCTGACCAGAAGAAGGGAGATCAGATGACATTTGTGTGGCTCTACCTTAGCAAACCTTGTGTGTATAACAGCCCTTTTAATGGACAATCCCCGCCCCCGCTGTACTAATCACTCCAAAATGTCACACATCAGATCAGAATTCCCCTTCCCACCCTGCTTATCAGACACGGGGCAGCACTTACAGAGCAGCTGCTTCCTCTCGCGGTGCACTGTACAAGAAAAGATTCAAGCCCCACAGCCAAGTCCATCACCTCTGGAAGCATCTGGCCTCTTCTTGCTGATCTTGATCTGCAAGTCCAAGTCACGCCGTGTCCATTGGTCCATTGCCAATTAAAGTCCTTTCCGCAACACCAAAGCTCAGACTCTTGCATTTACTGCTAGGAAACCCTCTCTCTGTTCATCTTCCCAACCGTTCCTGTGGGCTACAAATGTCAAACTAAGCTAAGAGTCCCCCAAGGATTTTTCCCCTCAAAGATTGTGGTGTTTTTACATTATTTGGGCTGGGACAATCTAATCTTCCCCCTCCGGGCCTGACAATCAGGTTAGAAAAGGATTAATATCCTTTCTTACCCCAGTCTCCCAGCTAGCAAAATTTCATATCCAGGTAGCTGGTTTTCATTTCTAACTTTGATGTTGTTATCTTCTGACCCCAGGAGATGTGCAGCTATTTTGACCAAACTACACACTTCTACTCTCAGGCATAAGAAATGCTGCAGTCCTCAGATGAGTAGAAATATTTGGAACCTGATTAAAAATAAGTGACAGGCATCGTTCTATTTAGCTGTGTTCAGACAGAAGACAATATGGGGTAATCTGCTATAAGTCAGCAGATTAGGTCAAACTTCCCCTTGAACGCCTCCCCCTTCAGAGATCTATACATACAGTAAAGCAGAGAAAAAACAGTATGACGGGTTAGCTACTGCAAAAGCATTTCTTCTGATTTTCTCTTTATTTTAATAACAGCTACACTCACAATAAAAGAGCTTTTATATTGCCATTTTCAAAGGCGCCGGAGGAGACCGAGGGCCTAACTTGCTTAGGGCCACTGCAAATCACAGTTCAAAGTCTATTTGCTGATTTTATGATGAAAAGATGGGTCCAGTTGGGAGTCCTACCAACTGTGTTACCTTAACCAAAATTGCCAGATAGGACGTGAAGGAGCAGTTGGCTTCTATTTTTAGATGGTGATGACACATAGGAGAAAATCTGAGCTCCCCTTCATCCCACCTTGCTATATATTGAGAGGCTCAAAGCTTATTCAGAGGGGATCTCTCTGAAAGCAAGAAGGAGAGAGTGTGCCTGCCCACCCAGCTCATTAAATCCTTAGCATGTGAGATAACGGAGGACGCTAGAATTAGCACAGATCAAAGTAGTATACTTCTGTGATGCAGGTACCCGACTACCAGGAACAGGACTCAGGATGCTGCCGGCCTCTCTCATAGACCACAAATCATTCTGTCGCAATTATTTTGAAGATTTTCCCTGGCGCCTAGTTAGAACTCAGATCAGCAATTCTTTCGCTGGCCTCAAGATGTCACTACTATTTCAGCTGAGTGTGCAATCCTAGTCTGTCCCAAGAAGTATCCCTTTACAAATACTGATAAATAGCCTTGATGGATGACTGCAAAACAAAGGCCTCACCCTGATGCTAATTTTGATTAAGGCAAAAAAAGTGTTTTCACAACGAAGTTCTTAAACCAATTGTCTTTGTCCAGCTCTGCTACATGCAGAAACTGAATAAACCACGCAGCTGACTTTTTGCAGAGGTGTGGGGGAGAAGTTCTTCAGGGAAAAAGCAGAATCCAATAGATGGGAATGGGATGCACATGTGAAACAGCAAAAACATGCACGTGAAGTTAGAGGACTTGACTTAACTTGAATCCTAAAATAAATGTTACTTTACAATCTTTGTCACTTACTCGCAGTAACATTTATGCATCTGCATTTACTCACAGCCTTATGAAGCCCAGTCTACAAACCTAGACAGCAACAGAAGGACAACCAGTTGCCATGATGGTCACCAACTTTCATTCAGAAAAGTGTCTTTTTCCAGGACAGCAGTGAAGCATTTGCCAGTGAGCCCATGCCCCAGTGCTTTCCAGCTTTGGGCCTCAGATAAGTGCATTAAATAAGCATTTGCATGCCAGAGTGCCAGCTTCTAGCCAAAGGAGCTGGGTGGCCTATTAAGATGCCTACACTTGACAGCCTGCATGCTCCACTTGTGTTGTAACCTCCCAATCCATTGACAAGGTACCATGAGGCATACTCCAATCGTAGCCTTCTTGGAGTTAGCAAGACAGGTCCTCCATGCAGGAGTTATGGAAACTAGCCTTTAAAAGTTAGTTCACCCCTTCTGGTGGTTAACAGAAGAGGCTGATTGCTGATCAGCGCTGCTGTGCTCTTTGCCAGGAAGTCAGATCTGTACACAAAGCATCCCCTCCTCCAGCCACCCCATTTCAGTCCATTGGCTTCAAGGACTCGGTTTTATTCCTGCAGCACACCACATATTTTCCCATCGTTCACAGCCTTGCAACCTGACCCAAGGTCTTCTGCAGGGTCTGTCTCCACTCTCCAGGATTATGATATGCAGGCCAGCTGCCTAGATGTCACAAGTAAACAAGATCCTCTCCCCTTGGCTCAGGGACTCTAGCAGGAGGAAGACAGCGACTTCCCAGCAACTGGCTTTTATGAGAACCAGGTGATCTTCAAGCTGTCACCTGATCCCTGGCTTTACAGCATCAGCTGAGAGGCAGCTGATTAGTCACAGGTCAGGCTAGGCCAGGCATTGTGCCGGATGTGGCAATTCCAACATTTGTGCCTCCTCTGCTATTGCGGTAGGTGTTAGTTATTGCCGTGTGTGCACTGCAATCTGCCCTTCCAGTAGTCCTAACTTAAATTAAGGCTATAAACATTGCAGGCTCTATGGAGAGAATAATGTCGCTAGTAGAGACTCAGTCTGGCTCTCTGAATAGGGGTGAACCCCCCTCCAATCTCAACCCTTAGAGTGAAGCTCTTAATGACCAGGGAGAGTCTTAGGCATGTTCCCCTTCGGAAGTGGGGGAATATTCTTATTTGTTCTTCATTGTGAGCAGCAGCCAAAAGATACAGGGAGTGGATGTCACAGCCAGTTCACATATGGTATTTAGTTAGAAGACAAAGATGTACTTCTAAGTGTGAAAAAGCTGATTTGGCTGTCAATACTGGGGTCAAAATTGCAGATGAGACCCGAACGTGAGGCAAAGGGTCATGCTAGAAGTTATGCATGTCACATGCGCATCTGTGCTACATGCAGAGACAAGAGGCTTGTCCTTCCAAAGGAACAAGGAGGCATCATACCAGGGCAACAAGTTGTAAGGAGTCTGTATTCTTTCTAGTGTTTGCAGTTTTATGTTTAATCCGATAAAGGCATACGTGGCTTGCACTCAGATGAAAACCAAAAAGGAAACCCCCAGGACTTCAGGGAGTGGTAGGCTGTGATCCAGGAGGCACAGCTCTTCCAGCTGCATCTGACTTGAAGAGCCTCCTCTGCAGAAAGAAGCAGGTAAGGAGGTCAAGGCACCATCCTGCTAGAAGCAACACCTTTCAGGTAAGATGGAAAAAAACCCAAAACAGAATACAGGGCCTGCCCGCCAGGGTGCATGTTAAAAGTCCCCCAGCACATGGATGCCAGCACCATCACTGCTAGAAGGAAAAGGGTTAACATGGGGGATGCAGGCACTCCCTTTCCACCAGGTAGGCTCAGGCACTTTGAAAGAAAACCCTGAGTCCAGCTCCAGCCCACGGAGGGCAGGGCTAATGCCAAGGACAGCATTGTTCAGTATTTAACTGAATACAGTGGCTGCACAAGCAATAGGCTCTGGCCAACTCTCATGACACCAGTGAATGAGTTTCCTACACTTTCCTTCTCCAACCACCAGAAGACTCTGCAACAGTCTAATCCATCTCCAATGCAGGCGAACAAACTGCTTTAATTAGCCACTCCAGGGCCCTGCATTATTTTGTGGATGGATTGGACAGGTTTCCCCTGGGACACCACGCTTTTGCGTTCGGTATCTGCAAGCCCCTTCAGCCCAGCAGGCACAGCTCTGAGGGTCAGGTCCGTCACCATTTCACGTGTCAGTCCTTTCCATTTGGCCACTCGTGTGTGATCGCTTGAATACATCATATTGCAAGATGTTACATTTAGGGGGTGTTCCAAGTTATTAGGTCACATGACCTGATCTTTACTGTGGAAACTCAATCATCCCATAGCAAAACTTTTCACCTTCTGGATGAAATCTAGTTTACAACCCAAGCACGGGTGGACAGGCGTATACGTCCACTGAATGCAAAGTACAGGCTGTCTAATGGGCCCAGCACTGAATAAAGTCTGACCAGTGAGCACAGCTCAAGTAGAGATGCTTAATCACGTTTAGGGAGGTTTCCATTAGCATCAAACGCGCATCGCAAGGCTGCAGCAAGACGACACAACCGATCGGAGCAGCAAGTGACAAAAAACCCCATCAGCGACAAAGGGAATTTTATGCCAACAGAATGTAATTAGTTTCGCCACTGGAATTAGGCCAGCACAATCAGCAAATTAAACTATGTTCCCAATGTTGCAATAGTTTCCATTTCAAATTTAAAAGAGAAGATTGGTAAGGGATATCCCTTCCTGCTGCAGTTATGGAATAAAAGAGTGGTGCTATCATTATGCATTTACAGCAAAACGTACAAAAGCAGTAGAGAAAGACAGCCTGAGAGATCCGGCCACCTGATAAAATGTTCTAAGCGCAATATCGCTCCCTTTTGATGTAGAAGGATGCAATATCTTAAGAGGCAATTTCTTGTGCAACTTTTACTCTCTGTAGCACTAGCTGTTGATGGTACTTTTCCACTGTCTGGCTCCTATACAGTTTAAACACAGATGAAATAGGAGCACAAAGGCGGCAAAGAATGAATTATGCAGTGATGACACCAGCATAGGAAAAATGACTGTCGAGCAATGTCAGCTTTGCTGGCTTCTGAGGAGCACTGCCTGGCAGCAAGGTTATTTCACACTGATGAGGAAGTGCCAAGCTAGAAAGAGCAGTTGCATGGGACGCAAGTGCAGAACTCGCAGAGCGACCGGTTTTAAAGATGCAAGTCCCATGTCTGCCCTTAACATTTGCCAGTTTGTTGAATTCCTGACTTCTGTGCCAGAGCAGGAGGCAGGTGAATGGCCTCCCAACTCCACTCATTCTCCTCTAAATGAGACATCACAGTATGTGTTCAAGGTCAGGGATGTGGGGAAAGAGATGACTTGAGTCAAGTCTCCACTAACACCTCTCCAATCTGGGATGGCTAGTGAGCATTCAACTGTACCAGCACATAGGACTGATCCTGCACAGCTCAGCTCCACCCACATTTGCACCTGCCCATGATACTCTCGCCCACACTGTACCTAGAAGGAGCAGTGTCCTCTGCTTTCCCAGATTTCCCAAGGTAGAAGGAGCTAATTTACAAGGCCATTTTACTTCCACTGCATTCTTCCTACAAAGCATCCTCATGTGGGCCTATGTTACAGGGGCGGGGAATAACACAGAGGAGCAACAGCTGATCTCACTTATTAGTGTATAAGGATCAGTGCAACCCCATTCAAGCATGTGGCATTACTAGGGATCTGCGGTGCACAGGGAGAGTCAGACAAAGTGTTTGACTCTTACCCCAACCCACATTCCAGACATTTCATCAGTTCCATTCAGCCTACACCCTGCCTGGTGGGACTCGGGAGAGAGAACAGCAGGGCCATGGGGAGAGCATGCTGGTGGGGGGGAGAAGGGGAGCACTGAAATACAGCAGCCTCATTCCCCAGCAAGTTTCTGTAAAACTACTTTGCTTCCATTGTCACTTTGTTAAGAGTTTTAATGCAGTTTTTGCTCCGCCAACAGGAAAGGACTCAGAGAAGCAGAATTCTGGGCAGTTTGCTAATACAGAGGTGATGTGCCAACCCAAAATGCCTCCTTAGGGACTGAGAAAGCTAGAGACTGGTAGAGTACAAGCTTAAGAGGATCTGCAGAGATGCTCTGTGCTACTTTTGAACTCTACAGACCATCTTGAACACGGGTTGCCATCACGGCATTTAGCCTTATAGGCCTCTCTGCCAGATAGTTTGGTGCAATTATCCTCCTTGTCAAGAGGAGTGAAAATGAGTTTCAGGGAAGTTGAGTCATTTGCTCAAGGTTATAATGCTAGCGCTGTTGTGGAGAGCATGGATCCAAGACTCCTGCAGGCATCTCCAGGAGATGCCAAGGACTCAGCAGATCACAGAGACAGAGCCACTGAACAGGAGCAGGAGCCACAGCTTTTCCCAACCTGCACTCTCATCCCCTTGCTGGGGTTAAAAGAAAAAAAAAATTCACAGAAGTGTAACAAGATCTTTATCTTATTCAGCTTAAACCCAGGTATAGAAGTGGCTGCTCTAAGGGCTCCTCTCCTCAGGGCTACTCAGCCCACACCCTAGATTTTACTCTTCCTAAAGCCTCTCCACATCCCTCATAGGCAGGTGGGAGAGCAAATCACCTGCCTCAGTATGTCACGAGAACCCCACAAACATCCCCAGCAGGATCAATGCCCAAAGTGTTGGGGAAAAATGGCTGGGTAACACCCTAAAACCACTATGCAGGGGGGGGGAGGTTTAGTACCAGAGACTGCCAGGGCCAGGAGCAGCCTCCCACCCACACAGCCAGGGAGTAACTTGGCATGGCCAAAGCAGTCCAGCTTCCACTCCCAGAATTC
>NW_005842840.1:469953-484826 GCF_000455745.1 Alligator sinensis
AACAGAGCCTAGAAGCAGCAGCGGCCACAGGAGAAAGCTTCTTGCTGCCCCACTCCAGGGCCCTATGGCGAAAAAAAAACACAAGCAGTGTTTCCTTGTTACCAGCCCAAGGCTCGAGCCCAGATAATTCCTCATGGGTAAAAGTGCTACCGACATCCTTGACATTTGCGGTCAATGGCTGGAAATGTTATTTTCCTGCATCCACAAGCGCACAGGTGGGTGGAAGTGGAGGGAGTGAGCAGCAGCTTGCTTGGCTTCTCTTTCATCTGTTTGCATGAAGCAAGTCACCGTGTCATCCAGGCCCGACAGCTTCCCTCGTTTTCTCTCCCTTCTTCCAGCAAAAGCACTTGCTGCCCTGACCTCCAATTCAGAACAGGGCATGGGGTGGGACCGGCAGGGGCGGGCAGGGCTCCAACCTAGAGGCTTACTCAGTGACAAGACGAGGTGCGATGCAGGCCCAACAATGTGCAGCACTTCTAGGGCAGTATACTTGCTGATTGCTTCCTTGTCTATTGTTCACAACAACCAGCTAAGACACTGCCAAAGAAACACTCACAGCTGGCATCCACTGATGAGAGGTTGGTTCCATCTTCCTCCTCCATCTGATCTATAGGAGGCAAGAGTCTAGGGAACAAAGCAACAGTCAAACAGCCATAAGAATAAGAAATCAGCTCTCAAGGTGGAGATTTCCAACTATACATCAACAGACACCCTTTCCCCTGCCCTCCCATGCACCCTCCCCCCCGCTCCAATCCAACTGAAGGCCTCTAAACTTTACAGATAATTAATATTAAGAAAGAAGCCAGCTTACTTGTCTGGATTCCATATTTATCTAAATTGCTCCTCCAGGTCCAAACAGCCCTGCTCAGATAGATAGTGGGGATGACAAAGAGTTTCCAGATGCCTAATAAATAGTTTGAGGCAAGTTTGTTCAAACTCCTGGTGGTTTTGCTTGTATGCACAGTGCTACTCCCAAGCTCCGCATAGGATCAGAGGAGAACTCGCTGGGAACGGATCCACCTGCAGACGACAGCAAAAGCACTCCAATTCTGATTTATGATCGGGCTACTTTAACATATTTTTACACAGCCAGAGAGCCTCAGGGAGGCAGTACTGCTAGTTCTTGTGATATCAGTCTTAAAGCTCTGGCTCCCAGAGTCACATGAATGCGATAGGCCAAATTTAAAAAGTTAAAATGTAGGTCTAACCCTCATGGTTTTATCCCTGTAAGGCAGGGAATCTACTCATGGATCTTTTTAGCACAATGGGGTGCTGCCTTTGTTTTAGAGAGGTTTGTCTTGAGATCCAAAAAAGTGTCTTTTTTTTTTTTTTTTGGAGGGATAGTCACACATTTCTGAGACATGCAAGTTTCCCATCCATTCTATACCAGCCCAGGTAAAAAAAAAAAAGGATCATCAAGCCTAAGTGAGTGTGAACAGAGGGCAGGTTAGGGGAAATATCAGAATACAAACTTGGATGCCTTTTTTCCTGACCCAGTTCTGTTCCCAGTGAAACTGGATTTCATCTTTGGGCAAATGCCAGTGGTGCCTTTAGCCTGACAGACAGAAGGAGAACAAGATCCATGAACTAAAAGCTAGAATAAAAGAAAAAATCCAAGCCAGAAATAAGACCTTTTATAGGCACAGCAGATGTAGTTAGTATTTGGACCAGATCAGCCCAGCTGAGCTGTATTTGCCACGCTTGGGGCTCTTCCCTTCAAGACTGGGTCGGTTCTAAATGATGTGCTGTAGTTCAGTAAGGGACTAGGCTTGATGCAAGAGTCACTGAAGGAAATGCTGGGGCTTAGATTATGCAGGAGCCCTGACCAGATTATTATAAATGGCCCCTTCAAGCCTTAAACACTAGGAAGTGTCTGAGGAGGCTGCCTGGAAGGAGAAATAAAGGGCTGTGAGTATATTCTAGCCAAGTGTATTCTTTCATTTTTACCCAGGAGGACTTTTATAATCTTTTCCCCGATGCCTGATGAAGGGTGCGTGTCCGAAAACTTGCAATTAAAGAATTTTTTTTTTGCAAGAATCTTGTTCTAATAAAAAGATATCACTTTTACCATGATCCCCCAATTGTTTTTTTCTCTAGACCAATATGGCTACAACCTGGATACTTTCTAGCCAAGGAGGCACACCAGGAAGGAGAAAAGGTAGAATCACTTCCTCCATCCTGGGGAAAAAGGCAACAACTGTCCACTAACCAATCTTTTCTTTGTGCAGCCTGTCCTCCAGCAAGCAATCCAAGGATCAAACCTTCCCCAAACAGAGATGAGCCAGGCTGTAGACCTGGCTGCCTTGTTTCAACAATGACCCAATCAGTACTTCAATATTCCCCCGTGGTATCAGAGCAAGTCAGATTATCTCAGAAGCAATAAATAGTTCAGGGACAGGACCAATAAAGGGGAGTCAAGCACTCAAACACAGAAAAGGGTAATGATATGTCCTCAAAGCACACACTGCTTTTGTTCCCAGCGGCAAGAGCTAAAGGGACTCTACGGTAGCCTCTCTGGGGCAATGGCAAGGTCCCACTGAAAGCTAGACAGGACAAAGCTCTGGAGAAGACACAGTAGAGACAATCTGACAGTGATGGGGAAACGAGGCAAGGTAGGAGATGCAGTGCATCTGTTATCTCCACTAACTAGTATAATGATCTTTTACTTCTCCAGACACTTTAACTCACCTATGATACTTTCCATCTGCAAAGCTCAAGGTTCTCTATCACAAGATGGTACAGACATCCAGCTGAGACAGCTCTGCTATTGCCCTAGAAAAGCATTAGCTGACCTAACAGGCCCCCAACACCTTTTCTACTTGAGCCTCACCAAAAGGGCAGCCCAGTCAAGTGCTTGCATGCATGTCTACATGTGTGTCTGTATGTGTGTAGTGTTACTCAGCTGTTTAGTATTGAAGTGCTAGTAGCCCTCTGCAAATTGACTGTAACTTATCCCCAGTTTACTCCCTCATTCAGGTCTAACCAGTTAGAGTCCAGCTCCTGGCAGTCAGACAGGGATCTCTGCTGGGGGTTGTGCTGTTGCCAAGAGCACCAGAAGCAAATACATTATAGATAATGCAACCAGGAAAAACTGAAAGCAACAGATAACCAGACACTTATCCCGTTTACTCCCTCAATCAGGTCTAACCAGTTAGAGTCCAGCTTCTGGCAGTCAGACAGGGATCTCTGCTGGGGGCTGTGCTGTTGCCAAGAGCACCAGATGCAAATACATTATAGATAATGCAAACAGGAAAAACTGAAAGCAACAGATAACCAGAGTTTACTCCCTCAATCAGGTCTAACCAGTTAGAGTCCAGCTTCTGGCAGTCAGACAGGGATCTCTGCTGGGGGCTGTGCTGTTGCCAAGAGCACCAGATGCAAATACATTATAGATAATGCAAACAGGAAAAACTGAAAGCAACAGATAACCAGACACCTTTGCACCTTTGAAGGGAAAACCCCTACCCTGCCTGGACCTAGGGTTGGCAAAGCCAGTCCACTTCAACATGTTGGACTCCACCCCCCCAAGACGTATTACATATATGCCATGATTAACACCAGGGCTGTGCAAAATTTCACCGGCCGTTTCATTCCGACCAAGTTCAAGGTTGAAACAGCAAAATTGGAACGAAACAAAGGCTGTTGAAATGGCCTCGAAACGTTTCAACCACAGGCTGGGGATGGGAAGTCAGTCCAGCTGGGCTGCCTCCCTATCCCTAGCGAAACTCGAAACAGGGTCAAAACAGCTTTTCTGTTTTGACGGGATGGAACGGAACAGCTATTCCGACTCGAAATGAAATACGAGACGAATGTTCTGTCAAACCGTCGAAACACAAGGTGAAACAGAACAGTGCCGTTTCGCACAGCCCTAATTAACACCTTCATTGAAGCAGAAATGGAAAAGGTGCTACATTTAAGGCACCATAAAATGGGAAACTAGCCATAAAAGTGTTCCACATAGAACAGAGACACAACACAGGCATGCAATTACATGTAGGTGGGGACTGCAGAGAGCTACAGGGGAGGAAGAAGAAAAAAAAAAAAAATCAGTTTGTTGGGGAGTACAAGTCACTTCATCCAAAGGAAAAGCATGTAAAAATACCATGTTCAGTGGGCAAGTTTTATAAATACAGAGAAACAAACAATCTTCCACGATTAGAGACAGAAAAGGCCAACTGTTTCAAGTTACAGTACAGTTGTTTGATGGTGGCACCTAACCGCATCAACCCAGCATGGGCCCTATCAGCTCACGCACCATTCAGTGACGTAGTTGGATAGTGTTCCTGCCCAAAGAGTTTGCAAGCTAAATCTCCAAATGAATATCAATACTCAAGACATTCGGCACACAATTGCATGTTGACTCTTCTCTCAGACCATTAGGATTTAATGTCTATAAAAGCTGGACCCACAATCTCCATTATCAGCTATTAATGGAACCTTGCCACAGACTACTAATGAGTATACACACACACGCACATCTATATCTTCAGAGAATACACAATCATATCTTGTGGCACAAAGGTTTTAGCTGCATGAGACTAGGACAGCTGGATTCCTCACACATGCCTCCTCCAAGGACCCTGGATTGGATTTACCACTGCAAAATGGGGCCTAACCAGGTTAACAGTCACTCGGGGAAGCCTTTAAGCTTTGCAATGGAGATTTAAAATGCTATCTGACAGGGTGAAGGAAAAGCATCTTCTCTGCAGACAGCCAGGCTCATTTAAGACAGATTAGTCCCTGGTGCTGCTGCAGAAAAGGCAGGCATTTGTGACGCTTAAAAAAGGGTCTGGCTCTTGAGAGGCATTTGTTTGCTCTTTCATTTCCAGCCAGACGGAGGTTATCTCTGGCGGGCCACTCAGGAGCAGCTTTCAAGTCTTAAGGGGGAAAGAAAAATCTGACGGAATTAGTAACAGTTGGAAGAGACTTGCTTGGAGACGGTGCTCCCCGAGAGTAATTTTAGAGGCTTTTCCCTTTGGCGCCTCGTCTAGCAGTAGTTTCGCTTCTCGCTAGTCCACATTTTCCATGGTCACATACTGATGGAAAGTTTTGTGCTTTGGTGCATACTTTGCATTGCAACCAAGGGCAGCAAGAATTTCAGCATCTTGCCCATCAGCATCCCGGCACTGACCGAGGCAATCCGTGCTGGCGACAGCTGCACGCAGTTAAACTGTGCACATGAACCAGTGGAACCTGCAAACCCAGAGGAGCAGGAAGGTAGCATTTATATCAGGAAAAGCAGCCCACCAAGACTTGCAGTGGGGGGAGGACATGCAAGACAGAGCAAGATGAAAGAGCCCTGTGGGTTCAAATTACACCAGCTCATGCTGCTTCTGAATCTTGTTTCCAGTGTATTGCTGTCTTTGTTGTACTCTGCCTACCCAGCTGAAATACTGGATGGAAGATGAGGGGTTCTGACCATGCCATAACAGTGCAGCGAGCAGAAGGGAGCTACCTGAACAATCAGGTCACAACAACAGATGAATCCCCAAGGAGCAGGTTAATTATGACTTGCTATTACCAAAAGATGCTTCTGTTAGAGAGAACATATTCCAATGAAGCGGGGAGGGTGGCGGAGGGGAGGAACCAGCTCAGACAAGATCTGCAGTAATGGCATTTTGCCAACCAGAAATACACCTCTATGGGTGTAAGCCTCTATTTAACCAACCAATGCATTCCCAGGGTCGTGTCATTCAACTGAAGTCAGGATGGGGATGATCTGGGGCAGAGGTTCCCAACCCCTGGGCCATGGCACAAAGGGTTGACTGCCGGTCCGTAGGAGGGCTGGCTTCTGGACCAGAAGTGACTGGTATACTGTGGACTGGCAGCCAACCCTTTTTTATACCGAGTATAAAAAAGGGGTGGCTGATGCTAGTTAGTTCCAGTCTGCAGCATGCTGGCCCGCCGTTTTGCCGTTCCACAGTCACTTCCGGTCCGCTATCTAAAAATGATCTGGGGCATCATATGGTTAAACCAGCACCAGTTTAATGACAGGGGAATTCCAGACCTGTTGCAGCGATGCATGAAGCTCAGTGGTTTCCAAGGCAAACAAGTGCAGATGCTTCTCCAAAGATGCAACCAGGTCCTGCGGGAAGCTTAAGAAGAGCTCAAGCGTCTCCAAGTACTTCCCCGTTTCCAGTCAACTCACCAATCTTAGGACACTTACCTCAGCCCAGGGTCTGTGGGTTGAAACCCAGAATCAGACTCACCTAAGCAGTGGTAACCTTGCCATTTTAAGCCATCCTTTTTCTACTTCAGCACCACAGAGATCCTACAGAGGCACACTGCTTGAAAATAAGTTCAAGACAAAACTCCCTCATTAAAGAAAGGCAAGAGATAAGGCAAGTTCCCTATAATCTCCCTCCACATGCACCTAGAGGTTGGCAGTTCAGTCCCATATACCAGACAGGCAGGCAGGAGGAAAAAAAGTTTCCTGGGCTTCTTACAACAGCAGTGGGTATATGCTATGCAAGAGTCCCAGCGCTCTCTCCCAGCTGCGTGTTCAAACAATGGGCCTACTAAAAGGACAAAACCAATGATGATTCCCAACAAATAAGCCGAAACTTTCACATCCCCTCCACCACTCGTTTAAACCCACAGCAGGATTTTCCCTGCCCCCTGAGGCACCTGCTTTCCTGGGGCCCTGCTTAGAAGAGAATTACCCATTTCCTTGGGCTCTTCAGATTTGTTTCTCTCCTGTTGGGAGCTGCTGAGCAAAGTCTTTCTGGACTCCCATCTAATCTCCACTCTCCCACCTCTGGGACTCGAATGCTCACTGGTAGCTCCCAAGAGTTGGATCCACCTGCTGCCCAGCTCCGTCTCAGCCTGCTGCGCCAGGGCTGTCCACGTTCCCACTCCGGCAACAGCCTCACCCTGCCCAGTTGCCACTCCTGCAGGGAGAGCTCTCAGCGGATATGCAAACAGGGAAGATACCTTTGCAGTGAGTCACTGACTGCCTAAAATAAAGCGGAACCAGAGGGAAAGGAGGCGGACAGCACCAGTCCGATTGCACTTAAAGGAAGGGGAGGCAGAAGCGGGCAAAGCCTGCAGGGCACAAGATGAAGGAGGGACCTACGTAGGAACAGGGGAAAGGCAGCCCAGAAGGAAGGGAGACTACAGCAGAGTGTGAAGCAGGGTCCCAGCCCCACAATCTCTGCTGGCATTTCTGCCCACATGTGGCTATTTGAGGAGGGCCATCTCATGCCAGCACGTCAGCCAGCTGGCCCACATGGGCACTGCTGTTCAGAGGAGGCAGAGTTATCCTAGCCTGGCAGCAGGTGTCAGGGGGAGAAGGCACAGTGGTGAAAAGGAGCCAAGGGCAGCTCCAGGATCACGCTGGCTGCACCCCAGGTACAGTCAGCTCGGCCCCCACTAGCGACTCCCCCCACCCACTTTTCCTGCAGGCACTCCAACGTCTTCCCACAATTCCCATCATGTGCCCCCAAGTACAGTTCACTGGTAAAACGTAATGCCCCAGTAAGGACCATGGGTGACAGCCCTCACAGCACTGACAGCTGGGGAGGTACAGCGCCAGCAAGGATCAAAACTGAAGCATGAGTTTGCACTGTGGCTGTTCATGGCAGGCACTCAGACCAAGGGGCATATCACCCACGTTAACCCAGCAACATAGACCTGTCCTGCTCAGCTAGTCCAGGGGCTTGTCCCTTCCAAGATACCCAATAAAGTTGTCTCTAAAAAGGACACCAAAGAGACTAACCAGACTGGCTGCATCCTCCACTTATTAACAGGTGCTTTATATTTAAAGTCTACTGCATACATAGCACAGAAAGCATCCACTGTAAAGGGCCAGCCAGTCCCCAGTACCTCTGACATCACTGGCTGAGGCAGAAATCATATTTCCACATCAAAGCAAGACAAGGCTGAGGTTTCATGTGCACAGCTGTAACTCTCGTGAAAATGTTTTTTCCATAGCTGCTTCCCTCCACAGGCTGCACAACTCGGCTCCACACCCGACCCTTTTGCAAATGCGTGCTGCCTGCCATGATGCTACTTCTGTGTCTGGAAGCCCGGGTCCCGTCCTTCTTTACCAGACCTGACATGCCCAGGCCTTTCTTTCAAGTGTCTCCTAGAAAGCAGAATCTCCCTCATCTTACACTAATAATAAGCCTTATACATTATATAAGTAACATAATCCTCAAGGTGCATGATTACTAGCCAATGCATCTGCATCCACTTCCCACTGTTGCGTGCTCCCTGGATACACTTTTCCTCTGCTCTACATCTCGCCTTGTCATGTCTTGACTTCAAACTGCAAGTCTGTCATCTTATTGTCCAAGCAGTACTTGGCACGTTTGAATAAACAGATTTACTACTTTTAGGTGCCTCAAAGCCTCACCCCCCCCCACCCCAAGATCCACTGGCAATTCCATTCATGTGCGCAGATTCTTGAAGAACAACGTAGTTTCAGCAAAACCCCTGCATAAAATCAACTCTTTATTTACAAGATACCAGAAACATTTGTTCTCCAAATGGGATGTTTTATAGCGATATCTATTAAAAACAATCATAAACTCCAAAATGATGACAAAGCTCTGAAATTAGATGAAACTAAATTTTCTATTTTATCTCGGGCCAATCCCCAGGGTGCCTACATCATTACAATTCCCACCAGAGCTGAAACTAATTGGTAAAGGCATCAAGGCTCGAATGGGCTATGGATGCTGAACCAAACCACTCACCCCAGAAACGACATTGCTTACAGTCAAGGTTGAGACAGTGTGGGAACCAGGGTGGGGGGTGTCCAGGATCTCATACCGCTGCACCTGGAGCTGCGTCTGTTTAACATTCACCGAGCCTTTATTTGCCATAGCAGCTACATTTCATTGGCACCAATAGCCTGATCCAAACTCTGTTGCAATCACTGGTGAAAAGATCCCCTGACCCCATTGAGATCAACAGATCAGGCCCTGTATGATACCGACTGTGTAAATTAAGACAAGTCAATGATCCCTCATTTTAAGAAGACTTAACTGGTTGTTTAGTTGTGAAATTTAAAATGAAAGAGCTGTCAAGATAAGCTACCTCCCTCTACCCCTGCCCCACAAGAGGCAGACTGGCCTCCAGCCAAGGTTAGACATCCAACAGCTCCCAAGAGAGAATTTCAATCTTTGCTCATAGCGGAGTGGGGTCTTGTGTGCCGCGCACCACAACTTTGAAGCCATTTCTTTGCCAACACTCACCCCCTGCAGCCCTAGGCTAGTTACTTACCCTGGCCGTGCCTCGATTTCCCCATCTGTTAAAAAAAAAAAAAAAAAAGAAAAAAGGAATCATTATGACCTACCTCCTGGAGGAATTAGAGGCAGGAATAAATTTGCAAAATGCTTAGAAAGCAGAAACACTGCAGACATGGCAATTATTATTCCATGAGCACATGGAGGGACACAAGGCTTAAAGTCAAGCCAAAGTAAATGTTTTGGGCATAGAAAACCAGATAAACAGGGGAAAGAAAAAACCCACATGCTGTCATGGGCTGCATTATCCCAAGAAAGCCGAATTCTCCGATGACCTCATGCAGTCTGGAGTGCAGGAATCCCAGTGACCCAATGCCCCAGGTGACTCTAGGGGTCAGAGGTCACAGCAGGTCAGTAAGTATCCCTGTTGCTAAGCCCAAGAGACAGAGCCTGGACCAGAAGTCTGTGGGAGTAGAGCAAATTTAGTGCTAGCTTCCATTCAGTAGGCCAAACGCCTATGGAGCCAGCTGCACCCGCTCCTGAGCTGCAGAACTTGCTTCCTTTGCTGTACAGCTTGCTTCCTTTGCTGCAAACCTCACCCTTTGGTGCTTTCTGGACTGGCTAGATCTGTGCTGCAGGCAGAGGTCACATGCGCAGGCAGTCAGGGAGCAAATGCTTCTTGCAGGCAGATGTGAAGAACCAGCCAGCAGCCCATAGGGCAGGAGGGGGAAGGACAGGGCCCATGGAGCAGTGCTTTCCTCAGCTATCCTGGGTAGGCTGCACTCCCACCTACAGCCCAGTCTGCTCATGATTATTCACTTTGCTTGATGGGGCACTAAGTCCCCAGCAGCACCTGAGTGCCTAGCAGAGTACACCCCTGCCCTACCAACCACGAGCAAGGTGTTTCACCTGCTCAGGCTGGCCAGGCAGTACCCACAGCTCAGAGCCATCTCTCCCTGGAATGACATCGGTCTGCCCAGTCTCAGCCCCTGGAATACCAAGAGCAAGGGGACCAAAGTTAGGACTCGGTACTCCTCACATGGCACCATCAAGCATCCGGCAACTTGTTTCCCTTGCATCCTGCCTAGAAGGCTGGGGAACACCACTAGAGCAGCCTTACAGTGCAGCTGAGGCCCTACCACATACCTGCCCATTTATCTGAACTAGTCCATTGGCCAGGATGGCTATCTTCTCATCCATTTGGGTATTCACTGCAAGCCTCGTCTCAGTGCCAACGACGGCCAAAATTGGCATGTCTGAGCAGCACAGAACTGCTCTGGACCCCCTTCTAAGGTGAAGAAAACCCAGGAGGTCCTAAGCACAGGGCTAGCACACTCACCCAAGGAGAGGTGTGTGCATGCACGCAGGTACCGGCAATCTTGACCGACACAGGCTATGGGGAAGTAATGGTACACCACACCTGATTGCAATGTAAACGCATCCTGCCTGAGCACTAGCTCGCTCAGCTCTGTCTAGAAAAACGTCTCAAAGCAGCAGAGCTTGGTGTGGGCTGCAAAACCCAGCTTAGGAGAGCCGGTGGGTTTGCGTACCACACAGAGCTCTGTGCTGCGACAGCACACTATCAGCAATGTCAAGGTCGGTCATTTAAAGGGTCTGTCTGCAGCACAGACGTAGCAGAAGCAGACCCAGTCCTGACCGATGGGGATGTGTTAGAGAAGCCCCTGCAAACTCCCACCACAGAGCAGATGCTTGCTGGCCGAGGATGTAACCCTGCCCGGTCTCCTGGAAGCAGGCTCATCCCTTCTCCTAGCTGGCTCGGCTCTATGGCCTCTTCCAACTGCCAAGCGCGCAGCGAGTGCCAGTCTGTTCAGGGGTCCTGCGGCAACTCCAAATCCCCAGAGAGGCCTGGAGCAAGGCCAGCATGCTACAGATTTTCAAGTGAGGACTTTCAGCCTCAGTGACTTATTAACCAAGCAATCTGCAAGGGAGTTATCATCAGGCAATAAGCCCAAAGTCAATAGCTGTCGGCAGCCTCACCTCTGTCCCAGCCTTGCGGCAAACTTGGGACCCCAGGATGTGTGACTGTATCTGAGTCAATGAATTCACCACCCACATCCCTGCTGACTCACACTGCCGGGGCTGGAGCAAGGCACCACGCAAACCCACGGCACAAGCTCCATTTGGTCAGAGCCACCCCTGCTGGGTTTGCCTGGGTTACATCCTTGCTGCTGTACTTATGCATGAAGGGGTCTCTCCAGAGCTCTCCTCTCAAGCTAACCCACCTCAGAGTAACTCATTTGGCCCATTCTCCAGTCAAGACGCAGATGTGGCCACACAGGGCCCATCCTCCACTTTGCTTCTCCCCTTGCTTTTGGGATGGGTTGCATTAAAAGCCACTCGCCCCGTTTCCTACCAGGCAGTTTTGCCAGCCACTCTCTCACAACAAAAGGGTTTCAGAAGCTAGCAAGAGTGGGCCCCAGGTGGGCACCAATTTGAGAGCATATTTGCTAGGAGGTGCCCTAGCAAATATCACACACTGCCACAGGAAGCACGTAGACCCCCTGTGCTTGGCCTGGCCCCTGCACATGTGCAGAGGAGCATACGACATGCTGGCGGAGAGCACCCAGTGCAGGGCAAGGGCTGTTCCAAGACTTGCTGGGCAAGTCACCCTGTGGATGCCCCTTTCCCCAGCAATGTCCTCCCTATGCCATGCCAAACCAAACACTGTGCTCCTGCACCCCCTTTGGTAGTCACCTGGATCAATACTGCAGCACTATCTGGGACACGCACAGCAGCAGCTGGAGGATGGAAGACAGCAAAAATGCTCCCCTCCAACCATGAACAGCAGCAGAGTATGCTGGCATCCTAGCAGATACTGCAAGTTAAACCAGGACCAAACATAACAGCAGCAACCCCAACGCCACTGGATGAGAAGAGGGGACAACATAGCAGCCAAGTGTTTAGTGTTACCCTTCAGAGTGAGAAAAATCAGAGGGTTTGTGCTGGGAGCTATGGTATGAGGTTAGAGTGCAGGAAACTGGCTTTTCTCCCATCCCCATGCACACATGGTCGCATAGGTAAAAATCAGAAGAAAACAGGCTCAACAAGAGACAAGAGGAGGATTGTCAGGCACAAGCAAGGGAGGAGAACGAATGGGCTAGCTGTATTTCTAAAAGGGACGGAGGGCTCAAGGAAATACCACTGGAACTGCAGCACGAGAGAGACTGGCTGTCTCGTTTTCCCCTTCTCATGGGATCTGAAGACTTGACTGATCCTCTCAAATGTACCTAGCTGATGGAATAAGGAACTGCTGGGTTTTATTTATGGCCACTTGTTCAATGCATAATGCTGAGCAAGACCCAAGAACTTTGTAATCCCCGTTATGTGGAAAAATGGGGATAATGCTAACACCAGCAGGGGAGAATGCTTATAAAGAGAGGAATCAAAACAGAGAGAAACCCCAAACATGTTGGGTTTATCTTGCAACAGGACTTTTCTTACCATGGTCTCCTGTTCTCAATGGAGGGAGGGATCCAAAGCTCAGGGAACAGGGTGCTTCAGACTGGCTGGGCATCATTGGGAATGCAGGTCTCTGTTCCTAAAATACATTAAGATGGGGGAAAAAAATGCCTCGCATGAGTCACACAGCTCCGAGAGCCCTTTCACCCAAAATACTCGCACAGGAAGCAAGACAATGGCTTCCGTGTTTTTAACTCTCCTTCCAGTTGCTTGAGGAGACGGTCCCTGCTAGTCACCAGTATGTGACTCATTCTACCTTCAAAATACAACCCCCACAATTGGTATTTCATGGACTTGGATCTGACTGTATCCCTTGTATGTGGGACACAGCAGTTTAATACCTAACCCAATGAGTTCTGTTAGAAAGGGGCGCACTAGTGTCTCATAACAGCTTTGGGTTTTGAGGAACAAGGAAGAACCCTTTTTTTTTTTTTTTTTTTTTTTTATTACTCAAACACCCACCCGCCCACCCCCACTTTGAAGCCTTCTGATTACAGAGCGCTGTAGTTGCATTTTGCAGCCCTTCACTGGGAGGAGATGCTCTTGGCGCCTATACACGTGCAGCAGGGCTACTCTGATGTGCATCAGAGCAGACTCCAGCGTCACGTGTATCAGCATCCCCATACTGAAAAATGGCAGCAGGGGCACTTTAACTAAAGCTTGTTCGACAAGCTTTAGTTAAAAGTGCCCCCGCTGTCATTTTTCAGCGCGGGGACACTGATACACGACACTCTGGGCGCTTTCATTAGAGCAGCTCTCAGAGCCCCTCTAATTAAAACGCACCTCCCCACCCCAGCACTACTTTCGGATACCAGGTGGGGTGTCAGCATGCAATTGCCTAGGAACTAGAAGAGATACGTCTTCAAGAAATTCCCCTTGATGTGGCCTAGGCACTGCACAGGAGACAGCATCTTCAAAAGCACTGCAATGACTTAGCTAGCTTAGGCCCATTGACTTTCACCAAGATGCAAGCTCTTCAATGCTTGTCACTTTAAAAATGGAACCCGTGATTCCTATATTACCCAAGTACTTTTCAATTTTACCCTACAACGTACAAAACCTAGGTTTTCCATAAACATGGGTTCAAATGCCAGCAGGTACAACTGAGACCTGCAACTTCTTAAGCAAGATTAAAGGTGCAACCAGGGGTGAAGGCTGACAAGGCATTACAAGAAAAAGTCCTTTTTGCTCTTCACTAGTTCACTGCACTGGAAGAGGCAGAAACTCTTCAGTCTCTCCTGCTTCCAGGTTGGTGAGCGGGACAATTCTCTTTCATAAGATGCCCACAGATAAGGTATAGTGGGAGCAATTTAGATTGTTTTCATCTCATTAATGCCACAAAAGCTACTATTATCCATCATCAGCAAGAGCCACATGCAGGCAGTAGGCAGTGGAAGCTGAGCAATGTAGCAGCCCATACAACAGTTTATTCACACCGGCACCAGCTGATTCATCAACTATTGTTCTCAGGTAGTATCCTGACAACTTCTTTTCCTGCCCAATTTCCCAGCTAGCCATGGTGAGGCCCCCTCCTAAGAGCCTACCCCCATACTTGAAAATCTCCATAGATGGATGTTTTTGCTACACAGGGATTTTTTTATTTTGTGTGTGTGCAGGAGGAATGGAAAAACCACCACCACAAACCCACAGAACTAGTACAAGGGAATTTGAGTCAGGAGTCAAAAGGACAAGCCGAAGCATCCCTAGTGTAACTCCAAAGTCAGTCTAGTTACACAAGAGCGAATTTGGCCTAATAAATTACTGCTGCAGAGGCTCCGTGTTCACCCCTCACCTTTTTTTTTTTTTTTTTTTTCTTTTTTCCTCCCCCCCCACAAATATTCAGTAGCTATTTAAACAGGTCACCTAAGCTCCTACCCCTCATCTAAAACCCAGCAGGAGGCTGATTTTTCAGAGGACCTGGGCCCTGGAACAACATGCACTCCACACTTCTGGATGGGAGGCAAAGAGAGGTCAGACCTCATTACTTTACCAGCGTCCTTGGGGTTAATGTCCTTGAAATGGGCCATCTCTTCCCATAGCACTATGCTAGCAGGGCTCTTCATAGCGAGGCTTGACCCAAAGCCCTAATTCCAACCCCAATGCTGTGCTTCAGGGAAAACACTTGCCATGCCTTTCCACCATCAACTCTCTAGGGAAGAGAGCTGGGATAAGTTTACCCAACAGCTTGAATGCAGCCAGCCC
>NW_005842840.1:484857-494696 GCF_000455745.1 Alligator sinensis
CGGTAATAAAGCCGGCAAGGCCCAAAATTAAACATTTGCAGATCAGCTAAAGAGCTCTTAAGTATCTGTGCAAGCACAAACCATTTGGCACACATGGAGAATCTGAATCTGGGATCTCCCACACAGCACAGAGGTCTACTGCTAATGTTGCCCTTCGCTGAATGTAGCCATGATAGCATGCTTTCTGCTAGCAGACCAGTCATATATTGAGTGTTAATAAGCATTTCCTTCCTTTGCTAAACAAATGCTCCAGCGCACTTATTTCCTATTTGTGAACACACACATACACCCTCCCCAGCAAGAAATCACAAGCACCCAAGTCCTGCAGTCACAAACCCCCATAATGGTAGATCTCTCCTGGGAAAAAGCCATGAGGGCGCACAGCACAACGCTTCAAAGGGGCCCACCAGCATCAGCCAGTTTGTGTGTGCAATGAAAGGACAGGGTGGGCATTTGCCTTAAGAGGCAGGGATTTTAAATCCAAGACGACATTAGAAACAGCAAGGAAAAAAAAAAAATTCCTCCTGATAGACCTCTGGAAAGGAGATGAATCAGGCTGGTTTGGGGGTGAGCAGACAGCAATTTGGGGATGTCTTCTATACCAGAGAAAAGACCCACGTAGCCAGTTCCAATAAGCAAATCTCTGAGAGGGGAAGGGAAGCGCAGGAAAGGCATCTATCAAACCAGGTCTAGTGCTAGCATAAGCAGGTATAATACCGAAAAGAGCTTTAATGGAGTGAGACTCACTTACTGCAGTCCGAAATGGCTTCCGCTGCTTTTTGAGTCCTTATCTGAGCTAAACCCTTCCTTCCGTGCACTCGTCTCCTATATAACATAATAGCTACCCAGATACCCGACCAGACCATGGAAGCTTTGCAGAGATACCTGAAACCTCCCAACAAACCAGTGCACGGTGCCTGGGTACCCCGCTGCTGGACAGCACAACTAGCTTTGCTGTGCTGGGGTTCAGAGAAAGGGGACAGCCCAGCAACACTTGCTCAGGGCAGCAGCTGGGATTACCATGGATCTGGTCCCACACAGAGGCAAGCGCACAGAGCAGGTAACACCCCAGGGACGGGAGGGAAGGAGGAAGGGAGAGAGGGGAGTGTGTTGCTGGAAGGCCAGTGGGATAGTATGCAAGAGGCAGAGCACGGTTCCACATATGCCACTAACCCAGGTAAATGCAGCAGACGGGACCCCAGGGGCAAATACCACAGGACAATCTTAGCAACCTTAGCTCCCAGAAGCCCTGGGCAAGAGCACTAACTGCGGAGGAGCTGCTGCTCTCCTACTCCGCTTCGACAACTGCAGGGAAGTTCCCCTCCCCAGCCCCAACCCCCACTGCAGCTACAATCAAATCACACTGGACCTGTTGTAAAGAGAAGGGCAAAAAAAAAAAAAAGAGACCGCTTTCGAGCTGGCCAGCCTTCCCACAGGGTAGCCTCACCACCTCCGAAGATGGCTGCTCTCCATCACCCACCCCCATGTGCTTTTTTGGCGGATCCGAAGCGGGGAGAAGGGGAGGGGAGTGGATATAGACCCTCAAAGGAGATCCTTACCCCGACATAAAGACAGGCTAGATCTGCGATACTGTAACTCCTTCCTGGGTGACTTATCGACCTTTGCCTGGCTACTAGCCAGCCCATTTCCATGCAGCCCTGCACACACTCCCCGAGTGCAGGGCAGTACATGCTGCATGCAGGCGCATACCCCCATTATGCAGGACAGCACATGCACAAAAAATACAGGCACCCACCCACCCATCCCCAGAGGTTCATGCATAAATGTTGTTTACCTGAAGAGAAAGAAAGGATCAGAAGAGTCCGATTTGTGCTGCTGGGCTCTCCAGAGCCTCCCAGCCAGCACCATAGCGGCAAACCTCCCAGGCAAGTTCTCTTTAGATCAACCCTGATCCCTCTGATCACTGAGGGAGGCTGGCCCAGGCCTGAACAAGCCCAGACAAGCCCAAGTAAAGCCACTTCCTGAGCCTGCCGGGTTAGAGGAAAGGCCAAGCTGCAGCATATCAAAGCTAGGTACCAGAGCCAGCCTCCCCCGGCCACGAGGCAGATACCCCCTGTCTGCACAGTCTATACATCACTCTACAGACAATCAGAGGGCCAAATTCCTTCCAGGGGCAACACCTGATTTCAATGGAAGTGACATGCACCAAGCAGGAGCACGTAGCCTTCAGTGGAGTTGCACCAGGATCGAATCTGATCCATTTGGTGTAAAGGAGTCCGTGGCAGGAGGAATGCCAGGATCCTTCCTGGCAAAGGAGCAGAACCCACAACTTTGCAGTCACATCGGAGGCTTGAGTGATTGGAAAAAGCAAACTGGCAACTGCGAGACATACTGCAGCAATGACATCACAGACCCAACAGTGCAGGGGACCCAAGCTGAACACCGACACACACACGCACGCGCGCGCACACACACACACACACACAACTGATCCGTCAGGTTCTGTAGGATCCCTTCCTCCTGCCCTCCAGTGCTAGCCCCCCCACCCCAACACAGGCTTCACTACCGGTGCAAAAGGAGTGGGAGAAGGAAAGCTAAGGAGAGAGGATCCCTGGGGCCAAGCACCCCATACCTCATTCATCCTCAGGGGGAAGCGCTGGCTGTGCACGCAGCTTATTAATAGGGAGCCCTTCAGAGACCGAACTGCAGCAGCCTCCCCCTCTGCTTACACATAATGCAGCTATTTCCCTCCCATTCAGATCAGTGGGTGTTTAAATTTAACTTTTCTTTCTTAATAAAGCTGCAGGGCTAAATTCTGATCTCAGAGCAGCGACTTCACCAAGTAACACCCTTGTTACACACCTGTGACCGGAGCACAGCCTGGCCCAGCCAATCAATCCATAAGACATCGCCTTTTAAATTCAATTCCGCATGCAGCATCCCTAAGTGAGTTTCCAGGCAGCAGCAGATAACCCCCCTCCAAAGTTCAGTGTCTGCAGGAATCACCTTAACTTATTCAGACGCCAACCCTTCCTGCAGCAAGGGCTGCTTCACCCCCGAGTTCCCGGCGTGCACGTGTGACGCACAGAACCAGCCCCAGCTAACCAGATGGCTCGTCAATGGGTTGTACTGGTAGTAAGGGATTGGACTGGGGTGGAAGGGAAGCCTTTACACTTTTGCAGAGGTGTCATCCACAGCACTTGTGTGCACCTGGGGAGAGAAAACTCAAACGGTGATGCACCGAAATTACTGCCTTCTGCGCACTCGTCTTACCTGTCACGATGGAGAGAATTAGGATTCCTTTGGGGTTGGCTGGTGACACTGGATTGAAGTTTGCAGGAACAAATTTGCTGCTGAAGCCAATGCCCGATGCATCCATTCCCAGAGCCCACAGAGACAAGCCCCGACTTCCACAGGAATTGGAAAGCTTAAGCCCTGCATCAGCTAAACCTACATCCCAGGGTTCAGGGAAGAAGGAGTTTAATGGAGGGACTGCAGCACTTACTTGCTTTGCTCCTTGCCTTGTGCCCTGGAAACGCTGGTGCGCCGGAGAGCGAGGAGCTCGCTGGTGAAAGTTGAGTGCTGCAGTGCCTTCTGAACACAATGACATTGTTCGGGATCTCTGGCAGCTCAAACTGCACAGCTCAGCAGAGTTCCCCAGTGCCGCAACACAGCCTGCAGGAGCTCTGCATATTAGCATGTGCTGGGACTTTTAAAGGGGAATACAACCTCGTGGGGTGTGCAGGCGTGCGTGCAGGGGGAAAGGCAGCTTAAGAACTGCTGGTGTTCAGAACCTCAAGGGCAAGAGGGAGGGATTGCCAAGGTCATCTCCCCACCCCCACCAGCCTCTGAAGGCAGGGGCGATTTGGGGAGCAGCACTAGGACAGGGACAAGGGGAGCCACTTACAGCTTCCATGGGGCTTCATTTTTAGAATTTCTATTTGAAAAGAAAGCAAACGGATTCTTCTCCGAGCCGCGAACTCAAGGGCACAGACCTGCCCTGCACTACCCCCTTGCTGGGCACGTAGAGAAGGATTTTGAGCAGAGGCAGCCTCCTTGGGGAGCCGAGATACAACAGGGGCCAATCCTGCACTGGCCCATATGACTTGATGGGGCCTGGGTTTCCCCCTTCCTTATAAAAATATATGACTGAAGTCCCTGAAATGAAGACGACCCCTTCCACACACGCAATTCATCTCAACAAACAAGCATTTCCTCTTCCTTCCCCCAACAGGTACAACTCCACAGGCCAACTAGAAATCAAGCCTTCCCAGACACAAACCTTCCTTCTCCATAGCAGCCCCTTGCACAATGCAGGTTTCTTTGCATTTGGGGTAATCCCATTTGCCAACCCCCTCAGAACTGTCCTACCTCAAGCCTCTTGGAACGAGCTGATATTGGAGATTCCCATTTTATGGGAAACCTAGATAAAGCCCTGTAGGATTAATACTCGAGAGCTTGATTTATTTGTAAATGACCTGGCCTTCGTGGGTTTTGCACTATTAGATCTTAGCCACACTGAAGGATCTCACTAGGATTCCTCTCCCCCTCCTCCCTTCCAACCTGTGCCTGGGGAGTTTGCCCCTTGGAAGAAGTGACTTGACACAAATTCAAAAAGAAAAAAAAAAATTTTAAACCTCCAGTTTGAGGGGGGGGGAAAAAAAAAATACAAAAACCAATGCCCATATGCGTCCAATGAGGAATATAGTTCAACTCCCAGAAGGAAGGAGTCCTAATTTGCTCAACACAGAGCAGATAAAAATCCAGAACCAAAGCTCACAGCTGAAAGCCCCGTTTATAACAGAGCACACCGCCAAGGAGAGCCCAGTCTGCAAGCCTGAGATCTGGAATATTTATGCACTCACACTGTCACGCGCCCCAGGAAGGAGATGAGACTGCAGGACAGAGACACACAGACATGATCAGAGTCTATAAATACTGTCAAGGTAAAAAACTAAATGAAAGATGGGAATATTCAGTCTCTGAAGAGGCTGGACAAGCAGTAATGCTTGCAGGTGAGGCAGGAGAAGTTTGGGTGAGACATTAGGATGGTTCTTGCAAGTCAGAGCAATACTGCAGCAAGGCAGAATCTCAAGGGTGAAGAGGCAGCACCACAGCTGCGGAGAGCAAAGGACAGGTTAGAAACAAAGCTGTGCCCTGTCGCATCAACCAGGGCCTCCCTGGCTCGAGATGGGCATCATAAAAAAAAAAAAAAAGAGAGAGAGAGAGATGCTGCTGGAGGCTGGTGGGAAAATTAATATAGTTTGATCAAGTCCAAGGGTATGCAGGGTGAGTGGACAAGCCTGCTGGTCTCGACTGAGCCGAAGTTAGGTCTGAGACACAGTGCTTGTCACACACCCCGTTTCTGCTAGGAGCGCCAGGTGCCGGTGGTTGGGGCTAGTGAAGGCTTCTTTGCAGACACAACGAACATGAAAAGTCTGCAAGCTCCTGTGAATTTTCATCCAGAAATCAAGCACATGGGGAAGTTTCAGCTGCTGAAAACCAAAAGATTATTTAAAAAAAAAAAATCCAAGACTGACAGTCTAAGTTCTCTACTGAGAAATGAACACACAATTTTCTAACCTGCTTTAGAGTTTCAATGGAAGTGGAAGACGACACTACACACACGTGGTGGATAGCGAGCGTCACAGTTCAGGCTGCACTGCAGCTAACATCCCCTTCCTCTGCATTTCAGTGAAGAGAGTGCCCACAACATGTCGAGTGGCATTTCCATTGACATCCTCATTTTTCAGAAAGCACAGCATTTACCAGCATTTGCAGAAGGGACATTACCAATGTTTAAATCCCCCCCACCCCAGCCCCCACTTCGAAACCCTCCATTATTTTTTGAGTCCTCCAGATAAAATTCCCCCTCTCGCCCCTAACTCCTCTCGGGCATACAGGCCATTTTAAATGCGTTACACGAAACGCAGGAAAACTTCCCCACTCTGATCAGAGTAGAGATTTGCCGAGATCAGCCACGGGAACTACTCAGCCCTAGCAGCGACGTCTGGTTTCCCCAATGCTCCTGGTCATTCTCCCTGACCAGAGCTAGTTGGAGAAAACTATTCAGCAGATTCACCTTTTTTCCCCCCCCCTTTACTTTCCATATTTTCAGTTCCTCTTGCCCTAACTCACTGGGGTGTTCTAGTTATACTACCAATATGGAGACACGTAGACACTGGCCACCAGCTGAGGATGATAGGGGAGAGAGGCCTCTGGGCTGGGAGCCAAGAGGGACAGTCTAGGGATGTCTGAACAAGGCAGCTTACCTGCAAGTAGCTTGGGGAGCACCATGCCTTTCCACCAAGTTATGAAAGCTACTTCAAATCCCCAGCTACCTCCCTTGTATTTGCGGGCAGAATGGAACAGGCCAGCGCCTGCCAAACTAGAGATTTCAATTCTAGCCACACTCTCACCAGATTTCCAACAAACCTGGAACTTAACTCACCGTTCACAGCCCCTAGACCTGACCACATAAAAAAAAATATTTTGCAATCGCCATTGACAGCATGACACTGCTCCTCACTTAGCCACACCAGTGCGAGAGCCACACACCAGTCTACATGCAATGGTCCTCTGGAGAAGTCAGGCCAACCCCCAGTTAGTCACAGATTTAGTCAGATATCAAGGGTGCCTGCCGGCCTCTCAGGATGAAGCCCGAGGCATGTGGGCTGCGGGGCAGCGGAAGGAAAGGAGATGAGGTTCAGAAGGGGAACTGAGAAGGGGGATGAGTAGCCGATGACTTAACTGCCTGTTTGCGGGGGCGAAATAGGAAAAAAAAAAAAATCACGTCCCAGCTGCAAAGCCAACTAGCATGCAAGTGTGTGAAAGAGCAAGGGACCAGGCTTGGATACTGATGCTGGGTGCCTGATTGGGGATGACTTTAAAAAAGGAGCCAGGTTTTACAGGATGTCCGGAGCATTTGTTCCCTGAAGAAAGGTCAGATCTTAAATTTGGGGGTCCAAAAAACAAATTAAAAACTTATACAGGTGTCCAAACGTCTCACCACTTCTGAATATTTAGGCCACAGGAAGTGGTGTCTAAATCCTACTGGGCTACGTGCACCCCTACTGCCATTCAACTGACTTCAATGGCAAGACATGGACCACATCAGCCCAGTGTGGTCAGGGACATTTTCAGAAGTTTTCCAGGCCTGGGTCAGGCTGATGATGCGAAGAGACCTGAAGGGGGACAAGCCGTCAAGTATTCACCTTTGGAGTCCAATGTAGGTAGACACGATTCCTCTCTCCTTCCTGAGGATCGATAAAACTTGGACGTCACGTGGGATGCTCCATCTTGCAGAGGCCAGGAGGATGGAAGCGGCGCCCCCGACTCACCAGAGCCTCCACCCCGCAGTATTCGATCAGAGAGCCCCTTCAAGAGACAGAGTGCCCTGGCCATTTCAAGAGCCAACCTTAGCTCTGAAGCACATCCACCTCCTCCCATGGCTCCCCCGGGAGCTGCTTTCTGCCCCGGAGCTGGGCGGGCTTCTCCTTAATCCTGCTCTGCCTCCAAAGAACTGACAAGGCTGGGGAGAAAACGAGCACGTGTCCCATAAGGAATAAAAGAGTAATAAAAGGGATTAAACACAGCCCCGTGATGGGCTATTGCAATCCCTGTATCCCTGAGCCAGTACCGAGGTGTCAGCAGTCCTGCCTGCCCCCTTCCTTTCATCCCTGCTGTGCTGCGATGCCCTGCGCCCGTCTCTGCCCCAGCACAGATGTACATCTTCGTGCAACACCGCTGCTAGACAAGCCGAGGACGATTCCAGCATGCAGGCCGAGCGTGATCGGTGGACGGCTGCACTCACTTCCACGGTCACCATTGACAGTGCACGTAGAGTCCTCTGGGCAAGCCCTGTGGCATCACCACGGATCAGCCAAATTTGCAGGCAGGCCTGAAACTATTCCCTCAGATCCCGAGAGCCCAGAGGTCAAGCAGGTATCTATGGGAAGCAGCCAAAGACCCACACAAACCAGTTTCAAGAACAGGAAATACCACTCTTCTTGGAGCAGAGCAGCAAATATCAGTCCCCAGCCAGGGACAAGAGGACTCTGGTCAGTGCCCAGGGATTTGCTAGAACCACAGCACTTTATTTTACAGCCGAGAGGAAATTCAGCTGAACGACCTCTTTGAACTGTGTATGTTTTCGTGAGGGAACCTCCCTATGGGCATGCTGGCATTGGAGAGCATATTCCCCGAGGTTTGGCAGTGCGCCAGCCTTCCTAAGGGCAACAGATGCCTTTAAGCCTTCAGGACAGTATCAACACCACAGTCCCAGCCCCGCTGGCTCTGCGGAGCTCAGCTTGGGAAACCCCTCAAGTCTGACAGCAGCATTTGGCAGCCAAAGTATTTCCACTGCAGGTTAGCTGCCCGGTTTAGTCAGAGGCAGTCCCCTGGTCCCCAATAGCAAGTCACTGCAAACAGCCATGTGGGCCGTGCTCTTTTGAGGAGGAAATCAATTTGCTCCTGGCCTAAATGCAATGGTATTTTAGCTTGCCTAAGCCCACTCTCATGGGTGCAAACCAGCTACCTGCACAGGCAAGAGGGTAACACCTCCCTGCTCACTTGTGCCATCTGCCCACCCAAGTGTCCAGGCCTCCCCTGGTTCACTTGGCTTCATGTCTGGAGACAGGAGAGGTCAGAAACCTTATAAGCCTTTAAGTGAAAGTTTCAGGCTTTATCTGGATTTTCACCAGAATCAGAGTCTGGACATCAAGACCTGGCCCTGGGTTAACTGCCAGGAAACTAACCACTGGGAGCTGAAGCCAGACTCCAGTTTGACACTGATTTTTTAATGGTGAAAGCGCTTAGCTGCTGGAATAAGCATTCAAGGGAAGTGGCGAATCCTCCATCTCTAGGCATCTTCAAATCAGGACCAGAGGCCTGTCTGGAAACTTCTCATTTAAGCCATGTTATCAGACTCAATCTAGGGGTAGGTGGGTGACATGTAGTGGCCTGTGATATGCAGGTGGTCTGGCTGACCCCTTCTGACCTCAAACACTATGAATCTCATCAAAATAGGTAGTACCATGAAGCAGACCAGGCAGCTCCGAGTTAGCAACTTCTATCACTATTGAATGCATTTATGGTTCACGCGTATCTGTGTTCAGACCCAAAATGTGCAATGGAGTCAAGACCGAAAGAAGACTGAATGACAGAAAAAGTAATAAAGGGGAGTTACCTGCCACCCCTAGTATGTACTGCAAGTGCTCCCTGTCCCCTTCTCCTGCAGGGAGACTTCACGTTGAAGCAAGGTGCAACTCCACCTACTAGGAATCAAAAAGAACAGTCACACTGCACCCAGAGGGACCAGCAGCTCTCACTCCTTCCATCAGAAAAACAGAGACGTGTTGGAGACCAGACTTGGAAGCCCCCGCTGCATCCCTTGATGGGCCCACACTGGCCCTTCCCTATGCGAAGAATTAAGTGGCAAGTAAAGAAACTGCAAATCAGCCACTGAGAAATAGCGTCCCCTCCTCATGCAGCTCCTTTCCCCCACCATATTAAGGGCATCTCCAGACAGACAGGAGAACTATTCTGCATTATAAATGCAGCTGACAGGATCCTTCCCAAGGGAAGCTGAACCAGCTGACAGTGGCTGGCGTGGTCTGCAATAGCGGATGGGGCCAGGAAGCCAGGCACCCGCATGACTTTGCTTCCATCAGCAGGCATGGTCCCTGCCAACATAGCTGTCATGGCTGGGGTAACACTGCCTGTTGGTGACACTGGAGGTAAGCATCCCAGTGCTGAACAGGTCCAGCGATCACCAGCAAGACTCTCCCTCGAGGAAGGCGGAGCTACAGAGCTCAGAAGCCCTTTGTATAAACCAGATAGACCTTAGTATCTTGGTGCATCTCTTCTGGTGCAACAGG
>NW_005842840.1:494727-508907 GCF_000455745.1 Alligator sinensis
GTCCCATTTAGGACCTCTTCAGCCTGTCATTACATCAGTCTTGCAACTAGTTCCCTGCTCTGGCTTCTTATTGGTAGAAAAGGAACCAGGGCTGGGGAACCCATCAACCACGGGGAGCTTAAAAAAGCATAATGATAAAAAAGGATCTGCAGATCAGAGGAGATTTCTACCCTACATTCATATTCAACCTTGGCTGTATAGATGCTGGGTACCTGGGGTCAACAGGGTCTCCAACTGGACTCCCGGAGTCAGATTTTAATACTGAAACTCTGCAGGATTCTGGATTTTCCCTCCTGCACATGGACTTGGGGGTAAAGAGTAAAATCCTGGACTGCTCATGAGGTCTTAGCTCTACCAACACCATTTCAGAGTCCTCTGCTTCCTTGGGAAATGGGTTTGAGAAGCCTTGTTATACTGCCTGTTAAAACAGGCCCCTCCAGTATAACACAAGTCAGGAAGGGCAGAAACTACCAGGCAGCTGCAAAAGCTTCAGTAATAACTCTAGATTAACCCCTCCCGCTCCCACCCTCTTCTTGTTCACATGCCTCCTCACCTGGAGAGGCCAGTTTATTCTTGCAGTAAGTCTCGAACGTGCCAAAACGCTGGCGGGTGAAAGAGTGGGGTCTATGTGACTGATGCTCTTCAGTGACTGCAGCCCAGAGAGAGAGACTGGGATGGGTCCCTCTTAATTACACAGAAAAAATTGAGTCAACGGGTTTACCCAGGGTAACGCAGAACATGACCTGATCTAGAGTCCTTAATGTCACTCAGACATATGACATTTTGGTTTTAGCTTGGACTTCCTTCTTTGTTTCAGGAAATGCATACTGACTTGCCGCAACGAGGGAGTCATCTCCCCTAGGGAAGAGAAGAAAGCCCCACTGCTTAATCTAGCTTCTCCATGGGCTTTGCCTGGAGTGCTAGAACGTGCTCAAGGGCATAAACCCAGCCTAGCACAGGGCTGCATGGTGGAAGGGGGAATCTTTTGCAGCTGTAATGGTTGGTCCTTCCAATTTGGTCTCCACCTAATTTCTTGGGGGCTTAACGTCACAGCTATCTTTGCTCAAGGCAGCGAGCACTGGGTCAGGCCGTCTTTGGAGCTCAAAGCTCCACTTGACCCGTGTACTGGCTACAGAACAAGCCATTCCTCTCAGGGGCAAGGACATCATCTCTGCAGCTCTCAGGGTGCGTAGGAGCTTGGCTGTGAAGAGTCTTAGCCACAAGGCTGTTGGGTGGACATCCACATGAAAGCATGCTTCCTTCTAGGAATCTGGCCATTGCTACTGCCGCTCTGTGTGCACAGAGGATATAGGAATGATATCAGGATGTGGGCGAGTGGGAAAGACGCATTCTTGAGATGGTTTGGGAGCTGAGCTAAGCCCTGCATTAAGCTGTCCCAGCCTATGGATCACTTCCATCTATCTGCCCAGGGTCCCTAGAGAAAAGCAGATCTGCACCTGCAGCCTGGATACGTTCCTATGTATAGGCATGCATAACTATGTGTTGCTGCTGCGCATTCAAAGGAGGTTTGATGCACTAATCACAAATGAAATGGAAAGCAGCAGGAGGGGCCAGAGTGCAGGTCACGGCCCCAAAGGGTGAGCTCTCAGCATATCCCCTACAGTGTCCTCATTCTGTTATGCTGAACTAAGGCTCGTGATGCGAAGCTGCACAATTTCATGGGAGGGCAGGCTTTGATTTCCAGCCTTATGCTCAGATGCCAAATGTTGGGCGAGTGACACATGGTTACAGCTTCTCTTCCACTCCCCTTACTGGCCTAGCATGCTGAATCCAAGATTGTGCCAGGGATGACAGTGGTCCACTGCATTTAAAGCAAAGAGATCTGTCTCTCCCTTTGGCAATTGGGGCAGCCCTGGTCATACCCACCCCTCATTCCCAGGCTTGGAGCTCAGCACCCAGTACTTGATTTCACAAGCCACAGCCCGGCAATCTGTGAAAAGTCTCAACCCGGGAGGCATGAGTCAGCACAAAGAAAGTGCTTTGAGCTTCCTGGCCTAAAGGCAGCCCTGGCTGGCCTCCATTTACACTCAGGGGTCTTATACCACAGATGAACCTGCCTGCCTGTCAGACCTTCTGGAACAAGAGAGACAAGAACACGCATAAGATCCAGAACGCGAGGCTTCAGCTGCGAAAAGCTTCCTGCCCTTCTCAGTTTCCGTCCTTCTCTCAGCTCACCAGGTAACAGGGGAAGCTTCAATCAGTTTGCAAGACATGGTCTCGGAAAGAATCAGGCCCTAGATGAAACTGCTCTGCTGGCAGTGGTGGTAGCCTGTGCACTCGCCCAGATGCCTGCCTGCTGGTCTGATGCCTGACAGAATTATCCGCCAGCCCCATTAGATCCAAGCACCGCCGGCCCGTGTTTCGTTGCCTTTCTGTAGGCAGTTAACAAACACATGCCCCTTGTAGCTTAGCACAAAGGATTAAAAGTAGATATACAGAAGTCAAGGGAGATGATAGTGGAAGAGGATCACACTATCCTCCCTGGCTGGGTAAGCCACATGGCGATCACAGAGAATAGGAAAGCATCTTACAATACATGGAAACAGAGCATCTCGCAGATAACTGCAACAACTTGCTTCCCTTTGCCGTACTGTAGTTAAACCCCATGGACATACATAGCCCAGGTCTGGTTTTGCCCCTTCAGTGCTTTATTTCACATCCAACAAGCCCGATTACTATTACAAAGGGAAAAGCTGTTTCCCCTTAAGCTCTGGGTCTCCAAGGCTTCGGGTCTGCAGAACTTTCCAACCAAAATAGATATGCAGCTAATTAGACCTCTCAGCAACCCATTAAATATCTCTCCCACTTCACAGATGGGAAAACAGAGGTGCAAAGAAGGTAAATGACTCACCCAGGAATTAGCGTTTAGTGGTAGCGCCAGGGTCAGCAGCACAAACTAGACCCTAGTTGGAATTGCCAGGGCTCAGTGCTTTTGCTAAGGAACAACTCGCTTGCCAGGATGGATAGAAAAAGACTTTCTAGACAGAAAAAAAAAATAGCCAGAGCTATATGCCAGCCAGACACAGAAGACAGTAGGTGTACTACTTTCTGGCTGCACTCCCCTGATCCCTGCAGTATAGGACTCTGACCTTGCAGTCTCAAGGAAGAAAGGGCATAACAATCCTGTTCTCTCCATGGAAGGACAGAGCCTTTGTAACCATCTTAATTCTGCTGTTCTGGAGGAATGCATTGATCCGCTTGCCAGCCACAGCCACTCACAAGGACAAGGCTCAGACAGGCTGGGGCACTGGCTATTAGCTGATGAAACAGGTGGGGGGAAGCAGACAGGAGGCCCAACCTCAGCTTATCTTGACAAGCAAGTGGACGCAAGATAGATGCGTGCAGCAAATCAGCGTTTCTTAATCTGTGGGTTGCTACCCAGAAGTGGGTCGCAAGAATATATGAAAGGGTCACGAACAAATTTAAAAATGGATTCTCCTTTAAAAGGAGAAAAAGGTGAGAAATTGGCTTTTCCCTTGCAGGTTGGTGGACTTCCAGCCTGCAAGGGGCTGCTTGGGAACCCCCATTCTGCACACACTGGGGGGCTGGGGCCTGGGGTGGAGGGCAGCAGGTCTGCAGTGAGAGGCTCGGTCAGGAGCGGTCATTGATGCTTACAAATGAGTCCTGGTACAAAAAAGGTTGAGAACCTCTGTGCTAGATAGCGTGGAAATTGAGGAACAGGAGAACTGAGTCTTGGCCACCAGCCCATCCCATGGTGGGTGCAGGTTTGTTCATCCAAAATGAGGCTGATGCATCCATGATTGAAGTCTCCCTGCACCCCAAAGCAGCCAGACTTGTCCCTTCCCTTAGGAGGGAAATTCCACTGTTCAAACAGACATCAACCGTAATGGAGAAGAAGTGGGGGAGGCGGATGGAAGTACTGCCTTCCTACCTGCCTTGAGCAGAGGGCTTCTAATCAGATACATGTGATTGATCTCCTCCGGGGCAGGGACTTCATTTTATTTTTATTTCTTAAAGCATGGACTGGGATTTATAAGAGCAGCAAAGGTGCAGGGCAAAGCTGGTTAGCAGGGTTACTTGAGAACTGACTAAAGGATCAGAGAGCAAACCCCAACCTTTGGAGGAAAGCAGGGGCCATCTCATTGAAAGAGGAAGAAAGATGCCCCTTTCCTTCACTGGCAGACAAGGTTCATAGATTTAACATATTTTAGGGTCAGAAGGGACCTATTAGATCAGGGGTGGGCATAATGCAGTCCGGGGGCCAGTTGTGGCCCACCAGGCCATTCTATCTGGCCCACGGGGCCCCTAAAACATTTAGAAAATTAATATTTATCTGCCCCTGGCTGCCCATCATGCGACCCTTGATGGCTTGCCAAAACTCAGTAAGCAGCCCTCTGCCCAAAATAATTGCCCGCCTCTGTATTAGATTGAGTCTGACCCCCTGCCCTGGGCAGGAAAAACTAGGTGCATGTCCAGTCTCCTCTTAAAGCCCTCCAAGGAATTGGATGGCACCACCTCCCTTGGAAGCGTATTCCATATTTTGGCACCCCTCACTGTAAAGAATTTTCTCTTTACAGGTTGTTTGGGTAGATCCAATATCTTCTATTAGACCAAATAGCTGGAAAAATTCTTCTTAGCAAGCTTTTGGACAGAAGCACCCTTCGTCAGGTCCGAACCCTTGCTAAGAAGAATTTTCCCAACTATTTGAGTTGGTCTAATAGAAGATATCGGGTTTACCCAAAGTACCTTGTCCTTAGGCTACAACCTACACCTCTTTCCTTCACTTTTATTTCAACAGAGGAGGAAAGAACAGAGAGTCCCCCTCCCATCCCCAGCAGGCAAGGTCCAGGAGAGCCTTTACCTTCCCGCGTGCTGCTGCCTCCCTCTGCTGGGAGATGCCCGAACTTCTCCTGAACAAGAAACCTAGACTCTCCCCTCTCTCCAGCTGGCATTATACCCAGTGCTCTTGCTCTGGTGAGCAACTCACACAAAGTCACAGGGCTGCTGCAGGAAGGACAGAGTCAGACAAAACCTGTGGAACCAGCAGAGGGAAGAGAAAAGGGCTCTTTTGAATCTTCCCCCTTTTATTTGTCTCTTCCTGCTGCTGGCTGCTTTCCTGGCACAGCCCCTGCTGCAAGTCTGACACCTCTGCCTGGTTTCCTCTCCAAGGCTTGCTCTGCTCCAGGTGCTGGAGGGAGGGCTACCAGACCCTAGTGTCCCAAGGGGATGCAGGTGTTTCTGCTCCGCCACATGTTTCACATCCACAGGAGCAGAGGAGTTTTCAAGGAAGAGGCAGACAGGTGCAGTTTCCTTGGTTATGGGGCAGAGATGTGCACACCAGCATGTGCATGCAGGTGTCTATGAACTATGGAGGGAGCCAGGATGGTTCAGGAGAGAGAACAATAGAGAGGGAGTCAGGCAGGAGGGTTTCCAGCACTCTTCTATCCACCTTTGCATTTCTAACCCCTCCTGGATACCCCTGCATCCTGACCACCCCCTGCTCTGGTCTCTAGCACCTACCCTCCCTCTCACCCCCCTCGAAGGACAGCCAGAAAGTCACTCCTGAGCAACAGCCACACATGCTGCCTCCCCCATACTCCCATCCCTCCTGGCCTGCGGAAGCCATGAGCCCAAAAGGCTGACACTGCTACTTTCCAGAAGCGTCTCATTTGCCGTCACATTGAGTCTGCAGGAGAGCAGAAGACAGCAACCACCAATGTGGGACACAAGGAGCCTAGTTCTCAAACCCAGCCACCAAAGCATGCAGCTCGCAGCCCTGTGTACACAACTCAAGTAGCTGGCTTCAAATGCCGTGCCCTGCAAGTTGTTTATACAGCCAAATGCCCTGGACCATCTCCAGGCCTCTCTATCTGATCAAGTGTTTGCTTCCCAGAAACATCCTTATCACATGCAGCTTTAGGTCAAATCCTTAAAATAGAAAGTTACCCAACAAATGCCAGCTCAGTGGTAATACCATGCATGCCATCCAGAGCTGGCACATACACACCCCACTGGCCATACCCTACTGGTATTCAGCATCTTGGCTGCATTTGTGGCACTTACCCAGACTTCAAGCGGGAAGGGACACAAGAACCATTGCAAGATTAACTACTTCAGAGCCACAGGCTGCCTGTATGATGTTCACCATCTGTGAAAGTTTAAATCCAGGAACTGTGAACAAGTACATGGCAGGCATTTCAGCGGCGGGTGGGAGGTAGAAAGGTGCTTGGTGTCACAGGTGATGGACAGGTGGGCACATATCACTCCAGGGGAATTCTCTCCCTGTTCCTATGATGGACTCACTTTTGTAGAAGCTTTATGGTCAACCAGTAACAGGCCTTAGAGCACTATACCAAGCTCCACCGTTGCTGGCTACAGGCATGCATCCCAAGGTTCAACACAGCCCTCTGCGTGTCCCCCAAGCACCTGCACCGATCAGTACAACCCTCCTCCCCACCCCAGGTTCCAGCTGAGAGGGGAGATGCTGCTGAAAACTTCCATGCTGCTGCAATATGAAAACATTGCCTCTTCTCAGGTGCACATGCTGCTTCCGGCCTCAGGGACACAGGGAAGCCTGGCTGCCTGCTCTGCAGCCAGCAGAAGGTCAGGATAGCAAACACGCAGCCTGGCTCCTTCCTATTCCAGTGTCTCACCTCAATCCTGACCCCCTGAGACAGGGCATATGGCTGGCCCCAGGTCATATTAGGTACTCTGACAAGTATCTAGGCTCCTGGCCTGAGATCATGAGACCTACAGCCACCTTGTGCCTTGCTTTCTTTCAGGGTGTCAGGGACCCAAGAGCTACTTAGACCCAGCCTGTCCCCAATGCAACCCTTTGGTTAACTGCCCTGCACAGCAGACACCATGGCTGCAAGCAGGACCCAGCAAGCAGCCCCTAATCTGCTCACAGCACCATACCAGACTTCCACCAGCCCTTTTTATTGTTGAAAAATTGTGTTTGGGGCCAAATCAGTTCTGAATTCTATCAAATGGGTAGAGCTCAATTGTTCAAGTCTTTGTGGTGCTACCACCAGCAAGTATCCTCGCTCCCAGACTCTTCTGCCTGGGGCTTCAGACACTCCCAAATCAATGGCAGGCATCTTACCTGCAAGCCCCAAGCCCAGAGGCCTTGGAGTTCAGGTGCCCTCTAGCCTCGCATGACCCTAGCCAAAAGGCCAAAGGAGCAAGCTAAAGGGAAAGCCCAAGAGCAATACTCACATCACCATAAATTATGTGCAGATGGAGATCCTCACATTGGAGGTACTGTAGTCTCACAGGGTTCAGCCTGCCCACAGGGCAAGGGACAGGCTTTCACCCTCTAACTCAGGGCCGGGCAATTATTTTGGGCAGAGGGCTGCTAACCGAGTTTGGGCAAGCCATCAAGGGCTGCATGACAGGCAGCCCAGGGCAGATAAATATTAATTTTCTAAATGTTTAGGGGCCGTAGAATGGCCTGGTGGGCCACATCCGGCCCTTGGGCCGCATTTTGCCCACCCCTGCTCTAACTACACTGAGTCAACGCCAAGGAGAAGGGGAACTCCCCTGCCAGGTATGCAAAACCACCTGGGCCAAAACCATCATCGTGGTATCTCGCCTGCCAGGTAAGCATCAGCCTCTGGAGCTCAGGGTTGAGGGATGAAGTTACCCTGAGAAACAAGCACGAATGTCTTAGCACATTTCCCTCCCTCCTCCCCCCAGCAAAGCCAACAAGGAGAATTGTGCTCAGCTAGCAGGCAGCGCTGCCAAGAGGTCCAGCCTGGAATCAGCACACTAGGACATCCCCTAGCGAGGATGGTCTCCCCAAATTCTTGGCAAATGCAGCTGGCACGCTCCGCACTGCACCTAGCCTAGGGATCAAAGGACTCTCTTGCTTTCAGAGGACCCAGCCTCCCAGCTCCAGCAAGGAGAGTTACAGGAGCAGAGAACAGCTGACAGTGTGGGGTATGCCGATGCCGGGATACTCCACATCCAGACCTCAGCTTGGTTGGAGGGGCTCAGGAACAGAGAAGGCCAATGTCATTTCATTAAGAGGTGGCAGGATTCCCCCTAGGGAGTAGCAGCCTATGCTTCAGCAAGCAAGGGGGTGAAAGAGGTATCAGAAAGGACAGAAGTGGCCTCTGTCGGGGCCATGAAGCTTGCACCAGGCTCAATTGAATGGCACTTGTCTTGCAGTAAAAGTGCAGGGACCTCACACATTCTGCAGTCACAGGACATGGAAGATGACTTCAATGCTGCAGCAGTCATCATCTCTGCAGCTGTGGCCCGCATCCTCTTTGTGGGCAGCACTGCCTCTGCTCTCCAGCAGCTCGCCTGCCCTGGCACAAGACAAATCAAAGTGACTGCAGCCCCCGAGCAGACCCATGCAAGAACTTGAGCCCAACATGCTGACGTAATCACTGCAGTGAAGGGACAGCAACACCAGCCACAGCCCATGCTGCCCCTTCTACATGGGGACTGGTACCCGAGCTAGTTAGCTCCAAAGTCAGCACAGGGATGCCTATGTATGCTGCAGTCCCATCTCCTGGTCAGTGCAGATGCACCCACAGAGAGGACACACCGTTCGCATCAAGGACACTCGGCACCAGACCGGCACTACCTCATGCCAACTCTGCTGCTTGGGAAGCATGGGAGGAGGTTGGCTCAGCCGTGCGGCAAGCAGCTCCCACCCTCACCAGCCCTCCTGCTCCCCCTCCCCTCCTCCCTGCAGCCTTTCTGAAGGGTTTTCAGATGGGCCGTCTGCTGCAGTGCAGGGCAAAGGGAGCTTACACTGCCGGCTAGTTATGGACGTGGACTGCACTGGTTCTTAATCATCTCTTCCCCTGTTCCCTCCTCGCCACGTGCTGCCTGGTGATGGATAGTAGTTCAGGACAGAAGAGACTTATTAGAGTCACACGCAAATGCTGTACCACAGGCCCAATTCTCATAGACTAAGCCTTCTTTACACTTCTCTGGCTATGCAAGAAGTACCAGAGCGCACTTGCACTCCCACTATCTACTGAGTGGTAAGGAGCCTTTGCCTAAACAGGATTTTTTTTGGTCTAGTCCTTTCTGACTGTTTCACTGGGGTCTTGAATTTCCGCCCCCCCACCCCCACCCCACAAGCTTTCAGAGGCAGACAGAGCTCAGGGTTAGTATTCCTGTGCCCCTCCCCAGTGTTCAGTGTAGGGCCAACTCTTCTTGACTGCATCCTGGCTCTGATTTACAACACTGCAACAGCACAAGGAATTTCAGAGCCGGACTTCAGCAACCAACACCCTCTTGCCCCTCAGGTTCAAGGGTAGTGGGAGGGAAGACTTGCTTCAGGCATCTCTCTGTGCTGGGAGCAGAGTCCCTCCAGAGCACTGGAGCAATCAGGGCACTTGGGTTGTTTGTTTCCAGGAACTGTGCAAGGAAGACTTAACCTCATTTCCTGGTCTGGCATGGACATCCCTGATGTACTAGCAGATCAGAATCAGCTACTCTAGAGACTGCATCCTGCATTATAGACACTCTCAAGCAAGAGGGTATGAGATGCACCAATTAGCATCCTGTGTGCATGATCACCGAGCCCCTGGGAACTAAGATGTGGCTCACCTTTTAATATAAAATCCTTCTCAATCTCAGGGGACCCAGACCCTGTAACAGCTCTCAGAGTCAAGGACCACGTTTCAAAATGGTGCAGAGCAAGCATTCACAACTAAACTGGGCTCTTGGGCTGATACCCTGACTTTAAAAGAGACAGTCAAGAGGGCAATCTTGAATCCAAAGCTTGTTAGATTAAACTGGATTATAAAAAAAAATAAAAAAAATCAAGATCTACTTCTTACCAACAGTTATGAAATATAGAAGGTGGATCACAGTCCTGGTCTGTGCTTCCATCAAACAATTAAGTGGTTTATCTCTACCTATTTGCAAGCTCGATGGAGTAAGCAGCAGTTTCTATTCTGTCTCTCCAACATCCAAAGAACTGGTGGAGGAAGATAGCTTGCCACTGTAATACAACAGAAAGCAAAGGGCAAGCTCTGCAGCGCGCTCCAAGAACATCTCTCTGTTGGAGAGAGCTAGAGAACAGAAGAGCCAGAGCAGCAGAGAACGTTACACTTGTGACAGCGAAGTGCCTGTTCAGTCAGAACGTCCCTGCTTTCCATTCGCACAAATGTGCTCAGTGCATACTACAGATGGAAACTCACCACAGTTCGGCAAACCTTAGCTCTTGATCACAGGGTGAGGAAACCGGTCACTGGCTGCAGATCCCGAGTGTCAAAGTCAGAGCTTGGATGATCAGCCCGGCACAAGTGCCTACCCCCAATGCAAGCAGAGATCCCGGGGCTGGAAAAACTACATTTTACAAATATTTACATTCAGCCCAGGAATTAAGAGAGAAACCATTAAGATTCATGACACATGGGAATTCTTGTGCCTGTGTCAGGTGGAGATGGACGGAAAGCAATTTATAGCAGCTGCTAAAGATTTTTTTTTTTTTTTTTCCCCAAACACTGGTGCATCACATCACGCAGTAGAGACAGTCAATACATCCTGCCTGCTCCCTTCCATGTAGGAGTGCTCAGGATTTTGCAGTGAAGCAGCCAGTTGGAGAGACCTGCTTTGGTCCTGGAGAGCAACAGCACTAAAGGCATCAGGAGGGGCAAACAGACTATGCAGTTTCTCCTGGGAAGAGAGATTCCCAATAGCCCTCTGCTTTGGGGGACACATTTAAAAATCCCCTCCCCTGCACTGGCAGCATGGACCCCCCCCCCCCCCCCCGAAACACACACACACACACCTTGTTTGTCGCTATCTCCTCCCCTTTTACAGCAGCACTCCTGAAAAATGCTTAATTTACAGAGATATATATGTACCATCGGGCTGGACAGTGTTGGGGAGAGGGGGAAAGGTCTCAAAAATGGGGGAGGGGAGGAAGAAACAACATAGAAATAAACGGGATCCCCTAAGCCCAGTGCACAGCCTGCACACATGCCATGCAGGGTTTGTCTCTGCAGCACCTCTAGGCTGAGAGTTCATAAACCGGAGATGCATCAGAATATTTAAGGGGATTTGCTTTCACAGGAAACAGAGTCGATGACCTTCTGCTCCAAAAATAATGCAGGCTGCTCCCACCTGAACCAGTCACCCTTAGCCATCTCCACATCAGCTCATAGAGGTGGAGACGCCTAGGAGCCAGGATGCAGGAGCAGATCTGCTGCGAGTCGCACTCATTAAACCAGAGTATCTTGCGACATACCAGCAGGCAATCATTCATTCGGCTCTGGTTCTGGTCTCTCTACACCAGTGGTTCTCAGCCTTTTTTTTAAATATGAGGCACCCCTGGATATACTCAAGACACCCCCTCAGAAAAGTGCCAGCTCTTAGGTTTTCACTCATTTTTTGACTACAGAAAAATACTAGAGCAATTCTTCTGCTGCAAAGAATTCAGAAAGATCACAATGGTCAGTGTGTTTTTGGCACTGTGGATTCCTATGTAAAAATCTCTGGGTTAATCTTGTGAATCATGTGTGTATCTCTAACAGTGGTCCCCACAGCAGCCTTAAAAAGATCTCAAGGCACCCCAGGGTGTGGTGTACCCTGGTTGAGAATCACTGCTCTACATGCAAAAGCATCAGCTACAAGCATGGACACTGTACCTCACTAGCACCCAGGAGTAATCAATCATTCTTGATAGAGAGGCTACAACGTGGGTAGATAACGTCAGCCTCCAAAATAATGCAGCTCATAAGAGCATCTTGCAACATTTGGACAATAGCGTCACTCACTAGACCACGGCATTAAGGGTTGGGATCAGCTGTACTGGTGTCTTAAGCTAGTAGCAACTTTAGGTCAACATTTTTTGGAGGAAGGCACAGAATTTATGCTTGCGTCGATGAAATTCAGTACCTGGGCTGGCCTTACATTCATGCCAATCGTGTACGCAACATCTTGTGTAATGCCTGTGGCAGGCCAAAATCCAAGGTGACTCAAAGGATGCTGTGCCTGCATGAGGATGGAGTACAATTGATTATGAGACCTCAGTTGCACTGACACCTAGAAGCAAATCATTCTTCTTCCTTTAGGGGGCAGATGGGGAAAAAAAAAAGGCAACAGAGGGTGTAAGGTAAGGCAGCTTCTCCTACATAATTTGACAATTCTGCTAGTTTGTCTGCTTCCCCTTCCCTCTGCATTGCAACTAACCTTCCCATACCAGGGCAAGTTGCATTTAATCACTCGCATACCACCTGCAACTTGCGTCATCCCCTCAGTTACCTCCGGTTTTGATAGCTTTCTAATCAAATTGCACCTGCTTACCCCAGTTCTGATTTTGGCCCAATTTTGTCCTCTGCAAACCTCCCATCTTTTTGCCAGCATCTGATGCCGAGTCATCTTGCCAGTGTTGCTGGGAGGCAAAGAGAACAGCTCCCAGTGAATTTACTGCAGTCTGTCTAGAAAGCTGGACTCCTTGAGGTTTGCCTGCTTCTGAGCTCTCCATACAGTGCACATCTCATATTCTCCTAATGTAATGGATGGGCCTTTTCTCTTCCTCCTGGCAAAATCCTCTTTCCTCCACAACTCAGTTAAGAAAGCAGTGACGGCTGTGCACAGACACTGGCCCTACGCATTTCACCCTCAGCCCGCACTCCACAACTGTGCAGCATGTCTGCCACATTAGAAAAGTCACTGCTCCCAACATAATATACGACAGCCCTTCCATTTGCCATGCATATTCCTTAGTGCATACCAGTAATGCTCTCTCTCCATGAATTACACAAAGTCCTTAATAAGGAACCCCATGTATTTTCTAAGTGACAAGGCTTTGTTCCACCAGTAACTGCATAACAACGTGCTGACATGCGAAGGTATGCAGTGTTGGCTGGTTGCCCTCCGGTTTGTTTTTTTTTTTGGCCATAATTTAACAATTTTAGCTTTTGCTTGGCGACGCCTCGCCCAGAACTTACCCTTTATTCATTACACCCAGTCTGGGACCCGTCCAGAGATGTACGGCAGACAGCTCCATTCCTGGTGTAACCACGTCTGCAGTTTTGACCTCCTGGAGCGTGCAACTCAGGATGCCCTGATGAGAGGCCTCCCTCTGCCCTGCCACAGACTGGCTGTATGTGACCTTGGGAATCCTGCCTTTGATCTTCAGTTTATTTCTCCAGGACAGGGTTTGCATGCAACTTCCCCACAGATCACTGTGCAGGATGGGAGGCTCAGCCATTGCTACTATCACTGGTCCAACAAAAGTGCAGGCACTCTGACCTCAGTAGGACGTGTCCCAAAAATGCCACTATAGGCACATCACCAAAACATCAAGCAAAAATGGGGACACTTCAGCCTAAGTGTCACCAAGCATTTCTTTCTACTGTAGCAGCTTGCTTGGGGCGTGCTATGAAACCCAATTTTCGACCATCTTTTTCCTCCCCCAGATGCATGCAGCAATTGTGTACTAGGGATGGGGGAAGTGGGGGGAGGGGGGTGGCTCATCTGATTACTTGTCTCCAGATCTGAGGACTGCTCAGAGTGCAGTTAGAGGGGCATTTTAGCACTGCGGGGTGGGGGACCCCAAAAAACACATTCGCTAAGGACAAGATCCTGCCCCTGCTGTGGGCTTGGCACTGCCCCGCTCATCATTCAAACCCCCCTGCCCTGACAAGTCCCAGGCAGTGAGCTCCTTGCCCCCGCGCAAGACTCTCCTGGCAGGCTGCACCCAGCTGGGGGCCGGGGGTCCCCACTTGTCCTGCTTTCACGCTGGCTCCCTAGAGCTGGGCCAAGGACCTGGGCACTGGGAGGCAAGCAGCACCAAGACAAGAAAGGGGCGATGGGGGGAGAAACCTGCAAGCCCGCAAACTTGAGGCTGGCAGCGGGGCAGGGGAATCCCTTGGCTGGGGCTGCGCTGCTCTGCGGATCACTTGAAGGGGAAAAGCTTTCGCACTACGGCACTCTTACAGCCGAGGCGGCCAATTTCTCCTCCCCCCGCTTGCATGGGAGCCCGCACATGCAAAGCCCGGGCGGGGGGCACAGAGCCATCCCCGGCTCCCGCACCGCTGCCAAGTGCGTGTGCATGTGCATGCACGGGGATGCACTCCGGCATCAGAGCCACCGCGGTTTGCACGGGGCTGGGACTGCAGTAGGACTGCACCAGGCTGTGGGGGGGCTGCCCGGGGAAGGCACTTGGGGCCGGGGGCAGGATCCAGCGGGGGGAGGGGGCAGCCCCGGGGGAGGGGGGG
>NW_005842840.1:508938-521167 GCF_000455745.1 Alligator sinensis
CATAAGTAGTGCGGCGGGTGGGATGCCGGAGGAGGAGGGGGAGTAACGCGGAGCAAAGCCCTGACACTGCAAGATCCTCCCGCTCCGCGCTCCCCCGCCGGCATCTGCAGGGGCCCGGGTTGTACGGCTCCCTGCCCGGGGATGCCCCTGTCCCCTCGCCTCTCCCCCACCGTGTGCCCAGGGCAGGGCACCGCGCCCCCAGACCCGCCCCCGGGGGCACCGTCTGCGGGCAGCCCCGCTGGTTCACACCAGCAGCTCTTTACTGCCTTTTATTGACCCGCTACCACTCTGTTTTTGTTCTTGTTTAAGCCACTGAGAGAGGAAGGCATGGGAGCCACACCAAGCCCTTTGCTGGGTGCTGCATCCTGGAGGGCCTTTGGGCCAGGGTCGGTCTCCGACTGGACCTGGGTCCCATTGTACCAGGGAACGAGCAGCAGGGATGAGCAGACCGGCTTTGCCTCTGATAAGTCACCAGGACAGTTTGGCAACCTCCTGCTGGGCTGCAGGAGCCAGCGGCAAGGAGGGTCCATCAGTAGCGCTGGGACAGGAGGGGTCAGCTTCTATTCAGGACCACTGCAGGCATGTTCCCAGTACATCTATTAGACCAAAGAGGTCCACATCCACAAAGCCCTTATCCTAAACTGACTTTGGCAAAAAGCAAGGTATTGGCCTTGTTGGGCCCATCTGGAGGCTTCCTTGTGGATCCTCTCTCACCTTGGACTTCCTGTCCCCATCTCACTGCTGCTTGGCACTGGCAGGACATTAAAACTCAATGTTAAGACACTTCCTAGCTGCCCAGCTTTCTCATTTGTAAGAGTAGGTACAGCTAGAGACCCCAGTCAGATCAAGCCCTATCACACTGCACAAGCTTAGTGGCCAAATTCAGTATTGGCCTTTACCTCCTGTGATGGTGCACAGCACTGCAAGGGGTGGCCATAAAATGCAACTAGATCAGACCAATTGTATTTGCATCCGTGTTAAAATGGTGCACATGGGTGCAGGACAGCAGTTAGAGATAGTCCCTACACTAGAGAAGTGCTTTTTGAAGGCTCAGATCCTAGAAGCAAGTCTGAGAAGGCAGATCTCTGCAGCCCATCTCTTCCCCACCCCCCCAAAAAAAAGCCTTGGGACTTGGTTTGCAGTGACCACTTCCGTGCAGAAAGCAGCTGTGATGCAGAGCATTAATGGCTGGCAGCAAGAGATGTGGGGGCCCGTGGTGCATCACAGAGAACCAGTCCCCCAGCAGATCTCTTGCTTCTCCAGTGGCTGGGCAGGAACAACACAGGGGACAGCTCCCAGCCAACCCTCCCACCACCAGCTGTAAGTGGATCCAGCTGCCCAGAGCAGGGTGCCAGGGAAGAGGTCAATTAGCACAGCCTGCTGGCTTGCTCCAATACCTAGTGCTACTTTGACCTAACTCAGCAGGGAGAAGCTAGGGGAGCAACACAGTATCTGCAAGCAGAGGAAGCATCTACCTGAATATTGGTCCAAAGGGCTGTCATTTTCTTAATGGAAGTGAGCCTGTGTGGCACTCACTAGATTGACACCCTGGAGAGGGGAGGGCTCAATCCGGCAGTGCATGCTTTTCCCAGGCTATGCCATGCACACTCATGCTGAGGATTGCAGTCCTCCATGGCAGAGACTGGCTCCAGTCCTACAAGGCACCAACTCCTCTCCACATCAGATAGGAGCCTAGGGCATGGTGCACCACAAGGGGATACATCCCATGGAGGTTTGTGGAGTGCATTCGTGTCTGCTGGGATCTGGGCAGATACAGAGCTGTTAAATAAGCAGTGTGGTAATCCACTGGGAGGGGCACTTGCTCAGGACTCAGGACACCTGGGTTGGCTGAATCCTTGGGAAAGCACAGGGAGCCGTCATGACTTTCTCCCTCCTTCCCTTTGTCTAGCTTGTCCATTTAGACTGTACAGCTTTGGGGGCAGGCACCGTTTCCTACTCTGTATGTACAGCACCCAGCACAATGTGGCCTCAAGACACAATGGCACCACCTCCCTACCACTTCTTGACAGCCTCCAGGCGCTAACACACCAGTAAAACAAGTCACAAATACCCGCACCCCGCCTTACCTACCCCTGAACAGCACAACACTTCTGGTTCACAGAAGCTGAAGAGCAGCCTTGAGAGCTGGAGCTCAGCTAGTGCCAACATGCAGTACTTTGGGGTCTGCACTCAGGGCATGGGGCAGCACAATGTGCTGCTGCAATACAGCTCAGTTAAAAGCAGGGAGTTCAGTCAAGGTAATGTTATTGCAAGAAATTTAGCCACTCCGGTTTGGAAGTATACTCAGAGTCTCGCCCTTAATCGTACAGTGTCCTGAGGGTTGGGAGGGGAGGGGGGGCAGGGGGTTGCATTAAAAGTTGTCACATGCTCAGAAAAAGCCATCGACTTTCCTCAGCCATATCTTCACGCAGTTCAGCTTTTTCCAAGTGCAGCAGTCCTCCTCTGCTCCAAGTTCTGACGTGCAGTGCAATGCAGCTCCCTGCAGCACTGTGCTATCATGATGGGGACATTTTGGCCTCCTGGCTTTGTGCTAAGTTATCAAGATGCTTCCTTCATATTCCGCCTTGTCTATAAGACACTAAATCAGCAAAACTTCTTGGATACCACAAACAAAAGCTACTGCGATTGTTAAACCAGTATCAGTCAAACTGAAATCAATACAGAAACAGAAGCTGGGATTCAAAGATGCACTACCTACATAAAAATAAATTAAAAAAAAAATCTGAATTTAAAAGGAGACACAAAGGCCAAAGAGTGAGTTCCTATTTCTTTCCTTCTCTCTCTTTTCAGAATCAGAATAAAGCCTTCCATTTGGGGGGGGAGAAAACACAAGAGAAACTACAACCTCTGTTTGGGGGGCAGGTGGGGAAGGGGTGGGGTGGGGGGAAGAAGAAAAAAAAAAGAAGTCAGGGTTCAGAACAAAATTGTATTAACAAACCCATTAAAAACCAAAATCACCAGGACTCAGAAGCAGCCAGGATGCATCAAGCCATGTTTACATGAAAGTAAGAGCCATTATACGCGAGTGAATAAAAGCTGTTTTAGCAGAAAAGCAGCATCTCCCTTTCTTGTGTGAGGGTAGTGGATTTGAGAACAGTTTTGCAAGTGATGACAGGTACCCCAACCGCCACCTTTTGCAAAGCAAGACCTGGAGTCCAGCCTTGCTGGAGGAAGCAGAGGTCCCCACAGACAAACAGGAAGAGAACTGATCCCAAGGTGTCATGCACCCCTGTGCACGCAGAATCATAACTCTTTCCATTAGAAAAGGCATCGCTGTCTGAAGAGAAAAACTGCAGTATTTAGAGCCTCACACTCCAATGGAATTTCTGCTCCATCAGATACAGGAATTGGCACCCATTTTTTGCAGCAATGTAAGGGGCTTGCTAAATATCATCTCCATTTTATGCTTAAGGAGAGAGGAATTAAAAAAAAAAAAAAAAAAAAAAAAAAAAAAGACTTTTTTTTTCCTCCACATAATGTTGTTTCATGAGAAAGGTTAGTACAAGTCAACAGGGTAACTTAGAGGGAGGTTCCAGTCAACATCAGCATCAAAACTGAGGCCCAAGCAAGCAAGGTCACGTACCGAATCCAGAAACCAGGTCTCCTTATGCAGAACCTCACATTTCCCATACAGTTGGCCAAGAAACCTACTGCTAGTCATGAATCATCTTGGAACTCAGCTACACTCCTAACATTGAAACATCATGTCTTTGCTTTGCTTTACTTGGGGCTTATCTACATGGGGGGCAATTCCCTCACATAGATATAGCAGACTAGCTTCCACTGGTATAGTTCCACTGTGTGGAGTCTACTCCAGCATGAAGGTATTTATTCTGGAATAGGCTTTCTGGTTCCAAAATAGGGGAAGCATTTCAGAATAATGCCTATACCAACATAACGTTCCTAGGTCAGAGTAGAATAGTTATTCTACCATAGCTGCATCAGTCTGTTCCTCCCATGTGGACAAGCTTGATAACCAATTTTTTTTCCAACAGCTGAGGCTGCACAGGGTTACATGAGAGCCAAAGCAGACACATAGTGCATTGGAAATTCCAATTAATTAAAATATTCTGATTATTAATATAGGTTTGCATCCATTACTGAGCACATAAGCCTTCAATAATGCAGGGCAGCAGCAATCAATCAATATTTATTTAACATATAATAACCATCTTATTAAATATCAATCAGAAATGCATGGGAGAACGTGGACTATAGCATTATGATACTCCTTGCCTGCTGGTCTTCTGCCCATCTCATCTTCCTAGCCAAGAAAAGTAGCATCTCCCTCAGTTACCCAACCCTAAACAAGTCGGAGAAAGAACAGCATTGTCTAATGGAGACAGCACTGGACTTAGAGTCAAAAGAGCTGGGCTCCCTTTCCTGCTCCGCCCCCGACTTGCCCCATGACCTTGGGAAATTCACTTCACCTGGCCATGATCATCTCTTTTGCCCATCCCCTGTATTTGGATTGTAGCAAGGACAGAAGCCATTTCTTACTATATACAGAATCTAGCACAGTGGGGCTTCTTGATGCTACTGTAACATTAATAATGCTTGGGAAGGGTGAGCATTGTGGGCTGGTTAATGCATAAACCAGGGCATCTGCAGCCAGGGTTCTTGCTCCACATCTGCTACTATATCCTTGTGCCCAAGGAAGGTCCTGAACCTCATTGGAGGTGCTCATTTTCCCACCATTTACAAGACTTCTCTGCATCATAAGGGGTTTGGTAGCAATGCTTAAAGAGCTCAGATGCTAGCAATAGCTAGGCAAACTACCAAGCTTTAGAAAGAAGAATGCAGCACATGCATTTTGCCAGCTTCCCCCCCTTGTTGCATACATGGGCGCTTGGTGTACTTTATGGGCACACACTGGAAGCTCCGCCAGGATAACAAGAAGGGGCATACACAAGGGTGACAGTCACGTATCAGAAAGCAAGCATGCACCTGGAGTGAGGGTTTTGCTTTAACTTGTACAGTTAGCTCAGGCTTGCAGTTCACATGCTTTTGGGTACTAAATAAGGCAATAATGACTTACAGGAAGAACCTCCCCCCCTCCCCAAGCACTGGAGATCTCACCATGCTCTTTTTTTTTTTTAATGATAAAAACCACACACCTTTTTTCTGGGAGGATCTACATTTTAAAAGGCCCCCCCTCCTCTGAGCCTCTCAGCTTTGGACCTAGGTTGGCTCGGAGGGTAAGATGTCACTTATCCTGATGCAGGAGATTCTGGGGCGGATGCCAGTACTTTTATCTTTTGTTTTCATTTGCTGACCAAGCCATCAGAAAGCTTCTGTCTCGCCAAGCCAGAGGCAAGAAATGTCAGTGTGGCTCCAGGTGCAGCTAACCCGACTAATAAATAATTTCTTGCTTCAGGTCACTTAATCCATGTGGTAAAAGAAGAGTGCTCACCCCAGACTCCTGCCCCTACATCACTGCTTGGGACAAGCAAGCCTTTCTTGGTGCTCTTGCTGCACTCTGCTGCAGTTGTAGGGTTTTTTTTAATCTTAGCATCTCACAGCACTCCACAGCCTTAATGGAATAAGCCTTGCAGTCCCTTGGGCAGTAGATCAGTATTATTCTCCCATCTTTCCGTGTGGGAGAAGTGGGCCCCCAGAAGGTTAAGCCATTTTTCTGTTTCCACAGGGAGCCAGTGTCAGAGCTGGACAGACACCCATCACTTGCAGCCTTGTGCTTTCATCCCTGGGAAGTGTTGCTCTTCCTTCTTCAGCATTGGGAAAGATGGCTGCTGAAGTGGAAGAGGGATGGGACACCCAGCACAGCTCCCACCTAGGCTCTAATAGTCTGCATTTCCCAATACTTGCCTCTCCCAGTAAGCATCACGTCCCTGACAATGAATACCCGGTCTAAAACACCAGGCAACAGGCAAAATAACCTGGCACTCCCATGTGTTAAGGAATAAAACACTTGAGGGCAGATTTCTTTCTGATCATAGCTTTGGGGACCTCCACCCTTCAGTACCTGATTCAGGTGCATGCTTCAATACGTGGCCAACTTCAGGCATAAAAATTGTCCGATTGCAGTCAAGTTAGAGTCAGTGGCAGAGCTGTTATTGGTGCCGTATAACAACTGTATAGTTTTTCATGATGGGGATTTATCTACCCACTGGGCTTAAAAGGTAACCAATCACTACCGAGACTTCTAGTCTAACCCAGAGTTCAGTTTAATTAGTTCTCAACTCTTCCTAACCAGCAGCTAGGGGCTTAACATAAATAGGAGGGTGACATTTTCCAAATTCAAGATCAGATGCCAGGGGGACTTCTCTCCTCATCATTCAAGTGCTTTTGCAAAAAGGTCCTTCCCTGAGGAACTTATGAAGTAATACCTTGAACTACAAGGTTTTATGCACATGCTTCATTTTGACTTCCACATGCCTGTGCAGTTTGTGATGGGAGTGAGCACAGCTGCATGGAGCTCCTCTGCACATATCCTGCCCTGGGATCTAGACCTGCTTTTAGAGTAAAAACACAACTTACCAGGTGTGGGGGAGAATTGGGGGTGGGGGGTAGGTTTCAGGGTCAAGTTTGGATTCGTTACATGCATGGTTTGGTCTCTTTAGATTTTTTCTAAGTCTACATGTCAAGTACAAGGTTTAAACAAATCCATTACTAAGATGGACATGCTGCACCTGTATCTTTTTCAGAGGCTCTCCAAGCACTTTCCAAAGGTATACAAAAATTATTATTCTCCATGTCAGGTTCTGCATCTGTGAAACAAGAAGGTAGAAGGGACTTGGCTAAGGTTACATAGGGAGGATGTAGCAGGGTTTGGCTTGGAACCCAGTTGTCCTGGCTCCTGTCCTAAGCTCTGGACAGCGCTGCATTCCTCTCGCTTCCCCATACTGGTTTCTGCATTGCTACTTGCTCAGTAGCTTTGTTCTCATTTCTCCTATGTATGTACACTTGCAGAGGGCTCCCTCCAATGAAGGGCCTCTTTTTAAGATGATCTTATTGCTAAACTGTAAGTGTAAGAAGACACTTACACATCACATACAGATGGAACTGGACCTCAAAGCCGAGCCAAGACTTTCTAAAAAAAAAATCATAGCGAGGTTCAGAACATGGGTTCGATCTTTGAGGGGAAGCATGAGCCAGTAGGCAAGACACTGGACTGGGACTCAGAAGACCCAGTTCCTTATTTCAACTGATGGCCTGTTTGACCCCTCGAACAGGTAATTTCACCTTTGCCTCAGCTTTCTGTCCCACCCTTTATCTGCTTAGATCATTTTTTTAATATCAAAGACCATCTTTTAATATTGGATTATTACATATTGAGTTGTGCATCAGCTAGAAAGCAAGACCCTGCTCTAAGGGCATTTCAGATACCATTTTAAACACTCACCTTAGAAATCTGCTTTAAAAAGCTCATCTTGCAAAGTCAAACCGTGAAGGACCAGAGCAGGTTAGAATCAAGGCTGTCTGTGCCCTCTGTACCGATTCTCTCTGGGAACCGGTGACTCACTCCCCCCTTCTTTCTCCCTGTTGTTGGCATACAGGCAATAGAAAGACAGAAGAAGAAACATCTCTCTGCTCTTTCTTCTGATGCCTGGCACCCCAGCATGCAGGGAGAGCCCTGCTCATCCTCTCTAGTCTTAGGATAGTACACACTGTACAATACAGTAATGGTTGTAGGAAGATAGCTTATACTCACTGCAGAGAGGTTTTTGGGAGTGATGCTGCCAAATAAAGGCTGCACGAATTGCTGTTTTGCAGGGGCTTGTGACTCGGCCAGCGTTGGGCAGATATTTCTAAGGCTGAGTTTACTCACCACCCTGGAGCAACAGGACACTGGAAGCTCCACTCAGCCTCTAATCCTTTTCTTACCACAGGCTATTTCCATCTCCCAGGTTCAGAAGAGCAAGCACCCAGCCTCACATCCAGCTGTAAATTCATTCCTCAGGCACCTTATTTCTCCAAGTGGAGAGGGAACAAGCAGGGAGATAAACCAGTCTTTGTCCATACATTACCTTCCCTGGAGGGATCATAGTGTAGCTATTCAAGGGTTCTCAGCTCCTGCCATGAAAGTGAAGTATAGACCTCTCCCAGCTACTTTGCTCTGGGCAGGGACTCCAGGCAGATCCCCTGTGATCCATTTTAATCCAGACACAGCAACTTTCTGCTGGTTACTTAACAGCTCTTCCAATCATAGTGTCTCTCTAAACTCAGGAGCCCCATGCAAAAACCTCCAAGCAATTCCTCTCATCTCACAAAGAACCCACAAATCTTTTGCTTATATCTACAACATGGCCTCTTATAACTACCTGTCCAAGCCCTCCACTAGTTACCTGCCCTTTCTGGCTTTATTGCTCTTAGATAACTCTCACCAGGTCCAGGTGGGAGACATCGACTTTATTACACAAGACCCTTTTCCCTTAAAGGAGCCAGTCACCCTATGACAGGACGGCAAAGGCATACCCCTGACACCAGGGTAGTCACCTGCCAAATCTCAAGTCCCTCCTTCCTCCAACTCACAGAGATGCTAGAGCTTCTCAGGAAAATGTCTATTTTTTGTTACCACAATAGCACATTTTTTTTCTCAGTCATTTTCTTAGAATGGCTTAAACCACATTTTCTATTTCCTGAGCCATTCTGAAAAAAATCAGCCAAAGCAGACACCCCACATAGAAAACTGCAGCCCAAACTCCCACCTTCTTTTGTAATAACCTCATCTGACGAGGTCCCTGGCTGTACATTTGTTTCATAGATTTCATAGACATTCGGGCTGGAAGGGACCTCGGAAGATCGAGTCCAGCCCCTGGCCCCAGGGGCAGGAAGGCAGCTGGGGTCATAGGATCCCAGCAAGATAAACATCCAAATGGCTTTTGAAGGCGTTCAGAGTAGGTGCTTGAACCACCTCCGGCGGCAGTCTATTCCAGACTTTGGGGGCTCGGACAGTGAAGAAGTTCTTTCTTATGTCCAGCTTGAAATGGTCATGGAGGAGTTTGTGACTGTTCGACCTTGTCATCCCTTTGGGCGCTCTGGTGAGCAGACGTTCCCCCAGATCCGGTTGAGCACCCTGTATAAACTTATAGGTAGCCATCAGATCACCCCTGAGCCTGTGCTTTTCCAGGCTGAAGAGTCCCATGGCCTTTAGCCTCCCATCATAAGGTCTGTTTTCCTGACCTCTGATCATGTGTGTGGCTCTCCTCTGGACTCTGTCTCAACAACACTGTGGCTGCGACTGCTACACTGGGGAAACTGCACAGGCCCTGCTGCTGCTCCCACTCCCAAACTCCAGCTGGCTCTCAGAGCTCCTGACCTGGCCATGGGCGAGGAACCTCCATTCCCCACTTCTTGCAGCTAGAGGAGTCCCAAGTGAGAACTGACCTGTCCAGATCCATTTGTGCAGGCAAAGCAGATCTGAGCACCAGGCAGTTAATGGGTTAAGGGCAGTAGTTTCAAGAGATCAAGGATTCCTGTAAATCTCTTGCTAAACACTCTGTGTAGTAATATCCCTAAGAGGGGGTGGGGAAGGATCTGAGAGCTGGGTTAGTCTGTCCAGATGGCACTTTTACAAATTAGTTATCTATCCTGTCACCAAGTTCAGTTTGTGAATTTTCATCATTTGGATTCTGCTTGTGACCCACACCCTTCCTGATTTCAGAAGCAAAGTCTCCACTGGCAGCATTCTTCCATTCCCCAATGCTGGGCTGCATTAGCAGCAGCATGCTAGGAATCTGACAGCCGTGCCTAATGTAAAACAGAGGCGACCACAGCATCCCTCCCCCTGCCCGAGTACAGAAGTGCATCCTGCAGATAAGGAGAGGTGCCAACATGCAGGATGGAGCATTTGCTGCTGGGGCCTGTGCTCTCTGCAGTAAAAGTTAGGCCTGCCGTGGAAGCCACTGAAAAACTCCCTGCGCCTTTTTACTCAGGTGACCCATGCTCTGCCTCCTCTTAACATGTCCTAAAGGATTTCATGAAAAGAGGGTCAAGCTGCTTGTGGGGAAGCCAGAGAACTGAAAAATGGAGGCAAATAACATGCCTCAAGAAACCTGCTGCAATTATAGTACACTACAGCAGTGTGTAGCGATGTGAGCACTGGGATAGGCATGAGAAGAGAAGAGCTCTTGTTCTCTGCTCTGTCACTGGGTGGCTGGAAAACAGGTGTAATGCTATGTACCCACTTTGGTAACAATAGGTAATGCAGTGAAAAGCACAATATTAGTGTTAGATATCCATTCTTCAGGCTGACTTCCCTTTGCTGGACTGAATTAGAAGGGCTCAGCTGTGTGTCCTGAGCTCAGTGGTGTAGGGCTGTGTGGATATTCTGCAAGGGACTTTGCTTTTAGGAACAGCGTTTCATCCCTGCTGGTTCCTGGCAGTTCTGAGCAGCTGTGTTGCGCAGAGCAGTGACATGTGTGAGGTCCCAGCTGCCCCTGGATTTGTTACAGAACATTTTAGTAACATGTGCATGTTTGTACAGGCTGCTTGATGGGGAGCTGCTGCAAGTCACCCACTCACAGGCAGGGCCGGACACAGGCATGGGCAAACTGGGGGGCTACCCGGGGCCTGGACAAAAAAAGAGGCCCGAAAATGGTGAAAATAATAATTACTATTATTATCATTATCTCTGGCAAAGGGGGGCCCAATACTAGAAGTTCACCTGGGGCTGCCAGGAGTCTAGGTATGGTGCTGCTCACAAGGCCCTGATGCTCTACCCAGTGACTGGGCAGCAGAGCCCCCTTAGGAGGTCAAAGCCGGAGACACCAAAGGCTTGGGTTGTGAAGGATACCGTGTGCTGGAGTTTATCTGATGGGACACACCAGGGGTGAGCACTAGGCTGACATTTCCCGCTGCATCACAAAGTCTGCCCTCAACACTGCCACCAGCATAATGCAGGATCCTGTGTCCCTGCAGCACTGGTCGGTGTGCGGAGGTGGCCAGGTGGAATCACAATGCCATCATGTGACAAGCACCTCACCGGACCCTGGTGCTGGGACTCAGAGCAATATGCAAGCAATGGGTCTCTGAGAAATAAATATCAGGCTGCTCCTAGGAGTCCTGAGAAGCAGCCCAGATCAGGCAGACAGCAGCTGGTAATGCAAAGCACAGACAGACAGGGAGGGAAAAAAATTTGTCCCCTAAGGAGGGAACTCACTGGACTTGGGGAATGTACAGAGATCAGCACAGACCTAGCTGGACTGCGGCAGGTCCAGGGGCAGTGCTCTGGTGCAGCGTTTCTCAACCCACGGGTCATGACCCAAAACTGGGTGGCAGGAATATATGAAAGGGTTGTGAACAAACTTTAAAAATGGATTCTCCTTTAAGAGGGAAAAACATGGGAAAACATGGCTTTTCCTTTGCAGACTGGCATAGTTCCAGTTTGCAAGGGGGTACTTTGGGCCACCCCCTGCTCCACACACCCACCCCCTGCCCCATACACTGGGGGCTGAGGCCTGGAGGTGCGGGGCAGCACATTGGGCCCTGGGACCAGTGAGGGGCAGTGGGTCAGGGCTGGCCATTGATGTCTATAAATGGGTCCTGCTACAAAAAAGGTTGAGAACCGCTGCTCTGGTGCACTTGCGCACCCCTTGGGTTTCTGCTCCACCCAAAGTTTGAAACCAACTGCCTGGCGATGGCAGCAGCATTTCTACTCAGGCAGTGCTGAGGGGGGCAGCTGACTTCATGGCTCATCATCTACCTGATCCCTTCTCCAAGGCTGGGATTTTGACTGCGCTGTGCCAGCGCTCCTGCTGGGAGATTCCTGGCTAGCGGGTCTTGCCCCTCCACTCGGGGTCAGACCGATCACCACATTTGGGGGTCAGGAAGGACTTTCACCCCACGGTCAGATTGGCCTGAACTGTGCGGGTTTTGCCTTCCTCTGTCGCATGGGCCCTCTATCTTGGACCTCTTCATTATATATCGACAACATGTCACAGAAGCAGGTTGGCTGCTGGGGTTGCCCTGCTTCCCCCCTGGCAGGTTCAGGTCCATGTCGTGCCAGGGTTGAGAGCTGTCTTGCGTCGAGTTTGGATGATGGAGGCTGCAGGGTGGTTTTCACAGACCTCAACGGACCATCAAGATAAACAGCCGAGTGCTGAAATGCAAATACAGCCGCTTCCTTGCAAAAATCTCCCCCCCCACCAAAATCTATTGCAATATTTTGGGGCCCCCTAAAGCGTGCGCCGCCTCCTGCTGCTGCTCGGAGCGGCGCCTGCAAAGCCCCGGGGGGAGGGAGCCCCTG
>NW_005842840.1:521193-531325 GCF_000455745.1 Alligator sinensis
TCTCAGCGCAGCAGCCGGGCCCGGGCGGGCGGCGGGCAGCGGGGAGGTGAGTGCCGCCCGCGTGCAGCGGCTGCGGGAGCTGCTCCGCCGGGGATTGCCCCCTCTGCCCCCTTGCTTGCGCTGGGGCAGGGCATGTAGGGGCTGGGAGGAAGGCAGGCCACGAGCATCCCATATGGGTTTGTGGCATGCGGTCCCCTCGTTATTCCTTTACCCATCCGTGTCTCCTGGCTTGGTCACAACAGGTACTAGGAAGGATCAGGCCGAGCTGCCGTCCTCTTTCCAAAAGCCCCCGGGTCCAGTTCAGCACCACCCTCATCTTCCCCTGTGCTCGCTTGCTTCTGGTGGAGACGCTTGCTGCCGCCTTTTATCGACCTGCGGCCCTGCAGGATTGAGCCGGGCGCGTTGTGCCGTGCAGCCAGAGAGGGGATGGGACGCTAATTCATCATGCCTCTCAATCAGCGGGGTCCAGCTGTGCTCCGTAGACCAGGGCGGGCAGTTAGTTCAGGTGGAGGGGCGCTTACTGAGTTTCGGCAAGCCATTGAAGGCCGCACGACAGGCAGCTACAGGCAGATAAATAGTAATTTTCTAAATTTTGTAGGGGCCCCATGGGCTGGCAGGCTGGGTGTGGCCCGTGGGCCGGATTTTACCCACCCCTGCTGTAAACCCTTGGGAGTCTGTAGACTACAGGTAACCCCCGCTTAGCACTCGTAATTGGTTCCTAGAAAACCAAGCATTAAGCAAAATGAGCATTAAGCGAAACTGAAAGTATTGGATGACCCAAGCTGATGACCGTGAGCATTATAGCGAAACGCGCCGAGTGCTGAAATGCAATCGGGTATCGATTTAAAGTGAGCGTTATAGTGAAATAGCGCTAAGCGAAAGAGGGTTGAGCAAGGGGTTGCCTGTATGTCTAAGGGGTCGGTGAAAGATGACTGTGATCGGTCAGAAGTATGTGAATACCCACACTTACGATTGAGGGGGCCACATCTCCATTCAGAATTTCCAAAGGGGTCCGCACCTCCATTCAAAATGTTTTAGGGGTCTGCAGATGAAGAAACGGTTGAAACCACTGCTCTAGATTAACACTCTGTTTTCATCCCTACAGCGTGGGGGGCTGAGGTCTGTCCAGTTGTGACAAGAGCTACAAAGACTGTAAGTGCTGTTTTGTTCAAACGACTGCTTTTCTTGGAAGTGTAGCGGGCATGATTTCTCTGCTCGGCACGGCCCCGGTCCAAGACAAATCTGTCTTTTGTTCTGGCAAAGACCCATTATTGTTGTTTTATTACTTGCATTACTGTCATGCGTGGAAGTGTGACTCATGGACCAGAACTGCACTGTGCTAGGTGCTGCACAGATCTAGAACAGAAAAACACTCCTTGCCTTGGGGTCCAGTTTGCAAAGATCCCCTTATAACCTGTCATGCTGTAGTTTGCTTCTCTGTCTATAAGGTGCACATCTACTCTGCTCTCTGCCTGACAGGATTAACACAACTAACTACCTCTCTTTGTTTGTACACTAGCAGCCCAGTAGGATACTCAAGGGAGGAAGACAAGTGGGGGAGAATATTTAGCACAGGACTGTCAAGTATATGGCTCATGGGCTGGATCCAGCCTACAGACCTCCCCTGTTTCCCCTCTCCCACCTCCAGCATACCTGATCAGACAACTGTTCCACCCAGTCTGGGACCCACACAGTAGCCAGAATGGATGCTGCATGTGGTCGGCCTGGAGTGTACACACTGGCTGCCCTGGCAAGACTGTGCCACACGCCATGCTGGCTGTGGGATGTGCGCCACACACGGTGTCTGTTCCAACTGGTCTGGGATCCATGATCCACATGCTGCTCACAGGTGCTGCATGCAGTGGGGGTCCAAACTTGCTGGAGCAGGCCCGCAGGTGCTGATGTGGGTGCCATGTGCAGCATGGCTGCTGCTCTGGCTGGACTATGCCATGCACAGCGTCCATTCTGGCTGTTCAGGAATCTGTGCCACACACAGCACAGGTCCCAGAGCAGCTGGAGCAGCTGCTGGATCCTGTATGTTGGGAAAGGGGAAGGGATCTGTGGGCCTGATTTGGCACATGGACCAGTTCCATGCCACTCATCTAGCCCCATGAGAGCCTGGGAGCAATGGCATCCGAGGTGAGAAAGTCCTTGACTCAGTAGCTGGCTTCTGTTTGCAAGGGATCTGAATCTGAAGCTCCACACATGCAACTGGGGGGTCGGGGTAGACGCCTGGACCCAGGTGTGGTATTACTACTGCCAGTGGGGTGCCACAGTGGACCTAGTGGCCAGACAAGCTTTAAGGCCCTGATGCAAAATCCATCAGTCCTGCAGCTGCCAGGGTGTGTGTTATTGTGGGGAGATTGTGACGTAGTGCAGCTGTCTCATGACCCTCTCAAGGAGTTAATTTGTTTTGTTACTTTTTGGAAACTTGCCTTTGTAAATCAAACCAAGCTCCTGGAAGGGATGTTATCCCAGGACACGGGTGTTCTTGGATCTGTAATCATGGTATGTGGACTCAAGTGTTTGCAGCCCTGTATTGGGGTTGAAAGATGACTCTCATTCTGTGTGGGAGGTATCTGGTTTTCTGTCAGGGCCAGGGAAGAGTTTTTTTTCCCCCTTCATGATTGAATGGTGGGTTTTTTTTCTTCAGCTTCCTCTGAAGCATTGGATATTGTCCACAGTAGTGGCCAGTGGCCAGTAAAGGGAGGAGTGTTGGCTGGGGTGCATTGGTGCTTCTGCCAGCACTTAGAAACCTCTCTGGTACCTGGCAAGAGTGTCTGTCTCTTGTAAACGGGGTCACACCAGTCACCAGATTTGGGGTCAGGAAAGTATTTTCCCCCAGGACAGTTTGGCAAGGAGTGCAGGAGTGTTTGCCTTCCCCCATAGCATGAGGTGTGTTGTTTTTTTTTCCATACCATAGCCAGAGGATTTGGTGACTATACATAAGCCTATAACTTCTATGCTGCCACTGTGGTTGGACATTGGCACTGCACTTGTCTCCTGTGCTGCTTACCTATGGCCTGCTATGGGGTATTTTTGGTTTTGTTTTCCGAAGGTGCCCATGGCCAAAGTATGTGAGAGAGGCTGGGGTGGTTGATTTTTGGTTTTCTTTGGGCAATGAAGGGGACTGGATTAGATAGCTCACAAGACCCCTTCCTGGCCTACATTACCATGCACTTGACCTGGAACAAAAGTGGTGATGCAGGGGCTTGTGCTGGTTTAAGTAAACCAGATTTTGACCAGGTGTATTAGGCTGAACTGTTGCAGGTTTCTCGCTTAGGTGAGCCCTAAGATTCCTCTCTCTGTGATATTCTTGGGTGAGAGAAGCCCAGCTGGCTTTTCTTATTTATATTTTTAAAGTCCAGTTCAACAAACAGCAGCTGTAAAACAGGCTTGGTCCATGCCTGGGTGTTTTGCACCAAGGTAACAATCAATTTAGTACACCAGTATAAACCTTTAATGTAGGCAGACTTACCCTGGGGGAAAGCCTGCTCATAGCAGTTCAGCAAACTTGCTGAACTAAATGAAACTGGTATGCTTTAGACTGGTTTTAGTGGATCTGTAGTAGTGGTTTGCAGTGATGTTACTAAGTTGACTTTAAGTGATTTTAATGACACTGGTACAAGTTGGCTCTTACAGACAAAACTTCAGAAGGGTGAGCTTAGTGAGGTAGACATCCATACCAGCATCACAGGTTCCAAATCTTTGGAATAGGTAATATCCCATGGCTTATTATATGGGAGTATTTCATGAGATCGTTAAAAATCCTGTTTTGTAAATAAGGGCCGTGGGGTTTGCCAGTAAATCCTTTCCTGGCCCTCCTTAGCTGGGGAATATGCTGTGTTCCAGGTGGCCGCAACCCTAGACCCCAGAGGTGGCTGCATTTCAGTTACACCCTGTCTAAATAAACTTGAAGTTCTCTGTGGTCCCCTAACTGCATTGTCTATATTACATTGGAAGGAAAGAAATAGATACCGGTGTGAATACATTAGACAAGGTGATTAGGTACCACACTGTTGACCTAGTATGGCTGTCTATGCTATTTGCTGAGTTACTTAAGTGAATGCACAGATGTTAAAAAGTAAAATAGGAAAGAGGGAGGGAGGAATATGTAACAATGGATGGCTAGGAAGAGATGATATGAGGCAGATTTATGGGCTAAGATGTATCTTCTGGGACCTCTTGGGAGAAAAAGAATTCAGCTTGGACTTTTCTTGAGAGAGTAATATACTCTGTGGTAAATGCTGAGGCTATCTTCTACTTCCACTTGCTAAATGTCAAGGCAGGTCAGGTTATAATTGCCTCTAATTGGCGCTTGGGTATTGGGTGACATTCATCAGCCGCATTCAGAGGTCTAGAGTTCTTCCCTGCATTTAGAAATTCTTAGAGCAGCTGTTTCAGGTCTGAGAGATCAGTTCAGAAAGCCCTGCTGCTCAGCCTGAGCAAGGGATGAAGCATGCTGGCATTCAATGTACTCATGAAATAGCATTACAACAGCACCCCAAAACTTCTGTCACAATCAGGCTCCCTTTGTGCAAATGTTGTACCTGGCTGCAGGAGAGCTGACACACTTGAATACACAACATAGGCAAAAAGATGGGGAATGGGATCTTCTTCTTATTTCAGTTTTGCTGAAAAGAAACTGAGGCACAGAAAAATGACCGCCCTGTCTAAACCCATGAGTTGAACCTCTTTGGCTTGACTAGGATTGCCAAAGCAGCATATGCTGGGCATGGATTTGTAAAGGCATCGTTATGCCAGATTGTACTGCATAGTGTACCTTGGGGACTGTACTGATATAACGGTTTGGTAGAAAAAATTCACTCTTAACTAAGAGAGTTAAATTGATATTGAAACTGTGCATAGGCAAAGCTAGATCTGAATGATTTGCTCTAGGTCAGAGCAGACACTAAACTCCTGATCTGTGGAGACCTAATCCAGGATTTTAAGCACATCCCATCTCTCTTAACCTGAACACTTACACTTGAGCGGCACTCAAATTCACAGCAAGATCACGCCTTACATTCTTCTAACCTGCTCGTTCTATTTCTGCAACTGATACAGACCTTGAGACGTCCTCTTCTTTAAATCTCTATAATGGGTGGGTGATCACTGTCAAACACTTAAGTCTCTAGGACCTTGACAAAGCAGAAGGACCTTTTAGAGAGAATTCTCCGAGGTGAATTTGCTGTATGTGCCAATGTTTCACACTCCAGCCGCTGTCTTGGAAACAAGCAGTTGGCTTCTGGCTTTTTTCTGCTTCCCTCCCTCCCTATGAAATACAAGATCAAAAATCCTCACGCAAAAAAAAAATGTGTCTGGCCCTCCTTCTTGTCAGTGAACATTTCCTAGCGAAGGGATCTTGGCTGGACTGAATGTGAAGCGCCTGAAAATTACCTTTTTTCTGTGCTGGGAAGAGGACGTTCTGCCTTGCTTCCCTCCCCTTTACCAGAAAGTGGTGAGTTGGCTTATTACTAAAACTGCCTCTTGTTTGTCTAATCATTGATCCAGAGTGTTTGCTGGACCTCTGTGTGGGTTGTATACTCTATCTCTGGCTACAGGCGAAGAAAGGTCTGTGTTGCCAGGAGGGTCCTTGAAGAAGCAACTTCCAGCTGAGTTAGTCTCTGCAGAGCCCTCGTGTTACTCAGGTGAGTCTGCTAGGTGGGTTTCAATCGGGTTTATTCAGGATGCAACAGGCAGGGGTTTTGCAGAGTTCCTTGTGGTTTCCATATGGATTTAGGGAGATCTGAGGGTGGAAAAGAAGAGGTCTTTTCCCTGACCCATCTAAGAAGAAAACTAAACTTGAAAGGTGGGACTTGTTCCACTCACTGCCGTTCAGTGGATGAGAGTCCAGGTCTTTCACTCCAAAAAAAAGAGAATGATTTCAAGTTGGGCTTGGGGAGGACAAAGAGAAGGACCTTTGCTCCTTTGAGCACAGGTGTGGGTATAATTGGCTTGGGGCACTGCAGCCTGAGATGGAGGGAGACACTTGCTGCAGCTGGTAAGGGATTCTGGGAACCCGTGGAAAAGCCTTGATTCCTCTCTCTGTCTACAAAGTGCTTCCAGCTCTGCCCCATTTACTTCTCCAGGATCTTCTTCCAGCTCTGACTTGTGCTGTATTGGCACTGCTTAATGCATTCCAGCGAGCTGCCAAGCTCCAGCTGGGTGTCAGCAGCTGCGGGAGGTTTGGGAATTTATTTTTCCCCTGAGCATTTATGCTACAAGCTCTCCTTGCTCCGTTCCTCCCTTCAGCCACAGGCCTGCCCACTTCAACTCCTTTGGAGGTAGCTTTGCCTGCACTGTGAAAATACCCCTGATTCGCAACAGGCGCAGCAGAACATGGTTTGAACAGCAATAGCCCAGGATGATCTGCATTCAGCACAGAGCAGTCAGTCTAGCAGCCGGACCCCCCCTTCTCCACCTGACACCCGTAGCCGGGGCCAAGTAACGGCATGCATGAGCCAGAGAGAGCACAGTGCACTCCCCTGATTGGCACCCCATTCTGCTGATGCTTTGAGAGAGGTTGGAGTGGACTAGCAGAGAATAGACAGAGCAGGATGTGGGCTAAAGGGAAGTTGGCAACATTAAATGAGGCTATGGGCAGGGAAGAGAAAGATCCTAATTGCAAACTGTTCCCTTTTCATGCAAGGATCATGGCAGGGCCAAGCCTTTCATTTGCTCCTGCAATGGCCTGAATGGGAAGTGTTGGAGCTGCTGATACCAGAGTAAACGGGCTTAAAAAATAGATCTGCAAGGCCCATGCTTTGGAGGGGCCGTGCCTAGCCTTCAGAAGCGCAGCCTTTCTTTTGGCCCATTTATTGTGTTCGTGGAGAGCAAATGTTTCCTCTCACAAGAGGATAAATCAGGTGGGCTGGAGGAAGTCTCTCCACAAATAGCTCTGACTTCAAATGTACACTTGGCTTCTCAAAAAAGGGGGGATTCTTTCCAGCCCCAGTGAGAGTGGAAATAGCGCCACATCCTTTTTTCTTTTTTCTTTTTTTTTTAATCTCAGCAGTTTTGGCAGGGCTGGGAGGAAGGAGGTGCTTTGTATGGCTTGGGGGCTTTTTGATTAAAACTGAAACCTGTCCTTGCTGTGCAAGGAAGCTAGGCTGTGGGGCTTATTTGAGAGCCAGAAAGTAAAATAGACTGGGCTTCTTTCCTTGACCTCTATGAGGGAAATCATGAAACGAGAAAAATGTAATGGTGGAAAATAAATTTGCTCTTTTACTGAGACTCTTCATGACGTGGTGGTCTGTGATCACAGGGCTTTAGACTTGTCCTAGAAGGTTCCTTCCAGTCCAGTGTTTCTCACTAAAACCTGGTCTATACAGTTTTAAGTTGCTATAATTATGTCAGGGAAGGGGGTGTGTGTGTTATTTTGCATGCATGTACAGTAGAAACCCTACTGTAGACACAATTGTACTAGCACAAAGATGCCTTATGTTTGGTATTGCTCATTCTCCTTCTTGTACAAAAATAGCTATATATGTGTAAAGTACCTCAGTACCAAAAGAACTGCATCCATACTCTGAAGATTGTACTGTTCCCTATTCTGGTATCATTAAAAGACATGCCTCTAGTGCAGACAAGGACAAAGTTTGAAATGCCAGTGAAAGCCCTTGATAATCTTAGCTGGGCTGTCATTGTGGCTGCACTCCAAGAGTGTACAGTCCCAGGAAACTAGGTGAGCAGAGCGAGATAACAACTGACGCAATAGCTTATGAATAAACTATTGTGCATAAACCTTGTGCTGTTTTCATAACTTGTCATTCTGCATTAGCCCTCCTGGGTTCCTGTGCACAAAGAACAAAGCACCTCCTCCACCTAAAAACAACTTGGATTTTGGATTAGGGAAAACAAGAGCAAGAAGGAATAAAAGAAGATATGGTGGGGGGGTTTTTCCAGGCAGTGCACTGTGTGTGTCTCGTCTCTTACTGGGTGCCAGTTCTGCAGGCAGGCAGGGTCCTTAGAGATGTATGGGTGCAGTACATGGTGCCATAGCTGCCCGTGCTAATGGCATGAGAGCTGGTCCCGTAGCTAAACAGGGTTGCTGCCAAATGCTCCCTGCCTCACGCAGTCCATTTCAACTTGTTAGAACCTAGTTCCAAGCCTTTTTCTGGAACGTAGACGCACACGAGCCATAAACTTGCCGTGCATTATAGATGCAACTCAAACAGCCAGAGAACTGGAATTGCTAGTTGCAGTGCCTGTCTCTGAAGCTGCTTTGACAATATTGACACGAAGCGATGCCAAAATGGAATAACAGGCCAGAAGAAAAGCCCTGAGCAGGAAGCTGTTGCGAGCAGCATCCTGCTTGCACGGGCGCACATGTTCATTCATAGCAGAGCCTGAAATCTGCATGAGAAAGGACTTCGGTTCCAGAGCCCAAAGCCAAAGTTGACCCTTTGATAATCTGGCCTGCAGGGGGAATGCTTGTGCAACTGTAAGACAAGGTTCTTTCGGGAAATCTGATACCTTTTATTAGGCCAAGTCAAATAGTTGGAAAAATTCTTTGCAAGCTTTCGGGTACAATTATCCTTCGTCAGGGAGAGGAAGCATCTGCAGGTGGTCTGTGCTCTACCCAAAGAACCTTGTCTGCCTATCTCCTTAGACCGGCACGGGTACAACCTGCACCCATGCAACTGTAAGGCATTTGATGCCAGTGCTGTTTTCTGCTTCATGCTTGCTCCTCCTGACATAACAGTGAATAATCTGATGGGGTCTTTGGGACTTACCATAATACTAGGCGTGTTTGGCAATAAAAAAAACTGGCTGTAAACCAGGGGCAACGTGGCAATGCTGTACTGCACCTATGCAGTCTCACAGCTCTGTGTAGCCAACCCTACACTGTTGATCATGTTACAGGTGTTGGTCCCCCGCCCCCATCCACCAGCAGAAGCTGGCCCTTCCCGTGGGGACAGAAGCCACCTTGTTTATGCCACCTCCCGGATTCTCTCCATCCTCTTTTTGATTAAGGTCTCTCCTTATCAGGCAACTAGGGCTGACTCAGCAAAGCAGAGATCACTCCTGCCTACAGCAAATGTTTATCGCCCTGCAATGACTTTGTCCAAAAGTAGAGCTGATCTGCCTGTGCTGAGCACAGAGGAGATTGCTGTGTAAGTGGAGGAGGAGGGTGTTAAGGGAAGGATCCAGGTGAAAGTTCCTGCTCTTGTGCAAGAACAGTTGCTTGAGGTTGCGTTGTGGTTTCATAGGCTGTAGCACCAAGGCCTGATGTATTTCCTTTCTCTTCTCCAAATCTGCAGCTTTACCAGAGCTTTGCCTGCACCCCAAAGATGCTGAGGGCAGTTCTCTGTGTCATCTTCTTCTTGGGAGCCCTGCCAGCTTCAGCTAAGGAGTCCCGAGGCCACATCTCCGTGGTCTTGCTGGGTGCTACGGGAGACCTGGCCAAGAAATACTTGTGGCAGGGGCTATTCCAGCTCTATCGGGATGAAGTGAGCAATGGCCACAGCTTCACCTTCCATGGGGCTGCACTGACGGCACCCGAGCCGGGACAGAAGATGATGTTTGAGGTGCTGAAGAATCTGGCATGTCCTCCAGATGAACACCCCACCAGGTGTGCTGTGCTGAAGGACCAGTTCCTGAAGCTGAGCCAGTACTACCAGCTGAGAACTGCAGAGAACTACACTGTCCTGAACAGGGAGATTGAGACTCTTCTTGAGCAGGAGGGGCTGGAGGAAGCTGGCAGGATCTTCTACTTCTCAGTACCACCGTTTGCCTATGCCGAAATTGCCGGCCACATTAACAGCAGCTGCAGGCCGCGTCCAGGAGCCTGGCTGCGTGTGGTACTGGAGAAACCCTTTGGTCATGACCTTGAGTCAGCCCAGCAGCTGGCTGCGGAGCTGAGGAACTTCTTCAAAGAAGAGGAGATGTACCGGGTGGATCACTACCTTGGCAAACAGGTGAGGAAATGTGAAGCACTCAGTCGCCCAGCTGGGCAGAGGCTACACTTCAGCCTTCCATGTGGTGGTTGCCCTGAGTTGCCAGGTACGCTAACCATCGCCCCACAAGCAGGTCTCTTAACTTGCTGGAGCAGTTATCGAGGCCTGTGTTTCTCCTCCAGTCCCAGCCCATGTCTCCTGAAGGCATGATGCTCAAGCAGATTTTTCTC
>NW_005842840.1:531356-536479 GCF_000455745.1 Alligator sinensis
CTTCCACTAAGGGATTCAGAACCATTTATGGGTCTCCTACTCTTAGGATGTGATTACATGTTAGAGCCAGCAAGTGATAATACTAAGGAATGTTAATCTGTGCTTAAGGTTAACGAGTGCTAGTGATCAATTACACATTCGGGGTTAATACCCTCTCTAATGAGTGCTGCTCAGACCCATTGCTAGAGGGCTGGCGAGCAGGGGCAAGGCTACAGGTTGTCTGTTCCATGCCTGTCCTGCTCGCTGGCTCTCTAGCCACACTATAGGCTAGGGAAGAGGGGGGAAGGGTCCCCCATGCTGCTTGGATCTACTTCCTGAATTGGCCTGCTGCCCCCCATCAGCCCCCAGATCCCCCTTCTGCCCCTTCCCTCCCCCCCCCAGCAATTGGTGCCCTGCCACTGCAGTCAGCCTGACAGCAGTGATGGTAATGGTCATGGGAGTAGTGGGGTGCCTGCAGCCTTTCCCCCCACCACACACCCAGATCCAGGCTCAGGTGAACAACCTCCCCCTCCCCAATAAGTGCTGTTTGACTCTAAGATGCCTAGAGGGCATTTAGCACTAGTTCACAAGCCTTGCTGGCTGCTGGTACATGCCACAGGGGTTTAATTTGATTCAGTTCTCCCTAAATTTAAATGGTGGATTTTTAAAAACATCACTTCAATTCAGGGAGCATTAAACTGAACTGAATCCCCATGGTGTGTACACAAGGGTGGGGGCCCAGTCCTTACCTGCCTCTTCAGCAGTGGGGGGACACTGTGATAATGATACACTGTACAGCTCAGGCAGGCAGGCTCCAGGGAGGAAGAAAAAAAAAAGATCAGGCTCACTGCTTTTTTGGGGGGAACCCAAAAAAACTGCTTTTTTCAGTGGAAGCTGCCTGCACAGGCTGTCTCTGGGTCCCACAACCCCTGAGCTGCATGAGGCCCGCCAAGCCCTGAGCATGTCGGCTTCCAGCACCCTGTGCGCTGTTGCACTTTGTTAGGTAGCAAACCTCGGAGGTGTTTTATCTTGCAATGTAACAAAGTCATTTAAAGTGGAATATACCGCCGAGCGTGCAAACAGTAATGTCATTAAAGCAGTGCAAAAGGGAATTTAAGCCGCTTTAAAGGCCAATTTCGTGGCGTGTACAAAGGCCCAATGTGTGATCATTCAAATTTTAAGTGCTCTTAACAGGGTTTCATTGTAATGTGTAATCTCACTGTCACAGAGCACTGAGGTGCCCTGCTCCCAAAGAGGGGGAAACTGCTAGGGAGGCAGCCCTAGCAGGGAATAAGGAGCCCAGCTGTGGGTTGCCAGGGCAACCAGAGAAGGTCAGCTGACCACTAGGGGCAGGGCCTGGCTCCCTTTATAAACCCTAGGGGCTGGGGCCAGAGGCAGTTCCCTGCCAGCAGCCCAAGAGGAAAGAGCTCTATCATGGAAGAGTTGGGAGGCCTGATGGCAGGAGCAGCGCTGGGCACTGTTGAGGGATGGAGTAATTCCCGGGTAGGCTTAAATGTTCTTATGGCCAAGCGGCTTCCATTTTAAGTTATAGCCAGAGAGCTTGTGTTTATGTTGCTGTCTGTTAATCCGGTGGTTTGGGTGAGGCTATCAGGGGTTGGAGGAGGCCTCAGGGGACTCAGTGGAATGTGAGGACCCCAGTGCCAGTGAGGGTGCAGCATTTGCGGTGCATAGACCCCAGCCCCAGAGAGGGGGGGCAGTTGAGAAGCCCCAGAGAAGGGGGCATTACTGAGGGGCCCCAGTGAGGGCATGGTGAGCCCGAGGGGGCCACGTGACAGAGAAGGCCCCAGAGAGAGGGCGGCAGTATTGAGGAGTGCCTGAGAGGGGGCGAAAGCCCCAGAGAGAGGGCAGCTTGACAGAGAAGGCTCCGAGAGAGGGCAGAATGCCCTGAGAGGAGGCAAAAGCCCCAGAGAAGAGGGCAGTTACAGAGAAGCCCCAGTGCGGGCGTGGTGAGCCCCTGAAAGGGGGCAGCACTACTGGGGGAGCCCCAGAGAGGGGGGGGGCAGTTGCCGAGGAGCCCCAGAGGAGGGGGCATTATTGGGGAGCCCAGAGAGGGGGCGGCGTGACTGGGGAGGCCCAGAGAGAACAAAAGGGGGCCTGTGCGTAATTAGACTGAGACATAACATCCATTCCATCGGCGAGGTGTGGACTGAGGTGTAGGGGAGGAAACGGAGCCGCAGATAGCGCCCCCTGGCAGCGGGGCAGTACAAGGGCAGCCTCCCACTAATTAACACCAATTAATAACAAGGCATGGCAGGCGAGTAGGCAGGCGGTTGCCCCAGGAACAGGGGTGCGGGCCCCGTTTAGGTTGGCCCAGATCGTGTACTTGTCGCACTCACCCTTAGTTCCTAGTCTTTGTCCAAACTGGAGTGTACTTCGCCTACTGAAAGGGAAGCAAGTTGGCTTGGGGCTGGGAATTGGGCCTCCTGGATTCAGTTCCCAGGTCTGCTTCCCAGCTTTTGGTAACTTATTTGCTCTGTGCCTTGGTTTCTGCACCCTTCTTCTTGGGGGTGGGGTTCAGAGGCTGAACAGTCTCCTCTCTATGAAATACCTTGAACTTTTCTATCATTATCACAGTGTATTTCGAACCAGCTGCCTCCCTCTGGTCTCTAAGGGCATCTGTCTTCCCTCTTGATCCCAGGCAGAGCATGATGCAAGCCTGTCTGCTGAAGGGAACGAATCCAGCCTGCTAGTCCCAGCAGAAGCTGCTTGACCTTGCAGTGATCAGCTGTTCCTCTCCCCTTGCAGGAGGCTGCTGTCCCAGGCTTCACTGGGGCAGGCAAGAGGCAGACCCTTTTTACACCAAAGCGATAGTCAGGCCTTTTCCTCTCCTCCTCTTGAGGAGGTGGCTGTACATGCGTGGGGGGTGCTGCATGAGAGACAGAGGCACAATCCATCTGGTCTTGCAGCCAAGGTCAGGGCTTTGATTTCGCTGAGTAAGGAAACCCTGCCCCTCTTGGACCACAGCCCCCTCATTACAGAACAGACCAGCCTGTTAGCACTGGGTTCTGGAGGCTTTTAATTTGATACAAGGTGGAGTCACGTCTTTATTTAATGGTCAGCTGGTTTTTCAAGGACTGGTTTCTCTCTGCATGTGTGACTGCAGCAGGGACCTGGTTTTTCAGGGGGCTCATGCCTCTGCATGACGGCAGCAAGGGACCATGGAGGGAGCAGGGTTGGAAAAGCAGGGAACAGAGCCCTGCGGTGGGGGGACGTCATCCTGGGAAGAAAGGGAGTGGGGTGCGGGAGAGAGCAGGAGAGAGATTGATCATTTGGTTCACTTATCACTGTTCCCTCTGTGCCCCAACCTTTTGGTTGGGAGGCGCAGCCTGTGTTCGCTCTCCCCTTGTCAGATCCGGTCCTCTCCCCTGCACCACACCTCCACACAGCTGTGCAGGCCCCGTTCAACATTGTCAGATTCAGCTGGGACAATACCAGTTCCTCGCTAGGTGCAGGGCCAGCTGTGCTGATGGGGAAGGCAGGTGGTGTGTGGCATAGGGAGATTGCATCAACTCACCCTGCCTCAGTGTCCTGGGGCTCAGCACTACCCGCTTAGCAGCAGCCAGTGGAGAGGTTTCCCTTTGGCTGTCCTTGGCTCTTTCTGGTAAGACCCCAAGAGTGGACTGCACTTCTGGTGGCCCACTGTGCCCTAGCCCCATCCTCTAAATTGTAAATGTGCTGTCAAGAGATGAGGGGAGGGGGGGGAACGGGAGTTGAGGGGGTTGCCCTGTCCAGGAGCCATTCAGATCTAAGGGCTGCCTGCCTGCACTATGGAGGCTGCTCTTCGGGGAATCAGCACAGAGTTGCAGGGCTCAGTTTTTCTGGCCTTGCCCTCTCTTCCCCAGTCTCTTCCCAGGGGGTCCCAAGGAACTCCACGTGGTCCCTTCTGCATCTGCAATGCTACATACACCCACACCTGCAGCTTTAGCACAGAGACCGCTTGTCTGGGAATGGCTGGGCCACACACAGGAAGCGGCGGTTGGCTTGATGTGACTCTGTGTCCCTGGGTTTTCATTCATCTCATTCCCTTACAGGGCTTGCGATTGCAGGAAGCACCTTTCCATAGGGAGGTAACCGGCATCGGCTCAGTATTCATGTCACAACAGTGAGAGGCAAAATGACTTGCCTGAGGTCACCTGGCCTGTAAGTGGCGGAGCCAGGAATAGAAGCTGGATCCCAGTCCAGCACCAGAGCCCATAAGCCCCTGATGACTGTAGAGCTGCACAGACACTTTACTGTGGCTCCTGAGCCTTGGTTTCACTCTCTTGGGTCAGGCGGCCAGAAGTCTCAGATGACGTCCCTCCAGCTTCTACCTGCCTTCGTCAGCCTGCTGATAAGGCATCAGTTTTCATAGCCATGATGGATACTGTGAAAGTCTCTCTCCCTCCCCCTGAGCACAGGGCTTTCAGGACAGTGCTGTATGGTATAGTGACCGGGCAGTTGTGTGGCCCCAGAGGGAGCACATTGAGGACACCTTGTCCTTGCCTGAGTGCAGTGAGACATCCTGGTTTGGAAATAGCCTGTCCTGTCCATAGTGCTGCGTCCTGCTCCCAATTGCAAAGGTGCATGTCTGGCTGCAAGGAGAGCATCTCTGCTTAGATTTTTTTTTTCTCCAAGTGAGAGCAGATGGCTTAGCAGTGTAAGCATCTGATTTGATGCATCTCAGCTCCCTGGAACCATACGTTAGAGTCCCAGCAGGGTCTGACTCAGCCCTTTGTCCTTTTGATGGAGACAAACTGAGTGTCTTGCAGTTTGCATACATCTTGCAGGTGAAACCTCAAAATGTTTGCTTTGTTTGGGGAGACCTTTCATGTCTGCTCTGGACAGGTGCTAAAGACCCCATCATACTTTCCACAAGCATGAGGCTTTCCCATGTGTTCATGTAAAGATTTCCCTTCCTGTGCTGCTTGGTATAGGCATGTGCTGCCTCTGCCCCAGAGTGGCTGCATGTTAGTGCTATGGTGTGGGAGGTATTGTAGAAATGCTAGTGGATTTGAACTTGTATTGATAACCCTAATGTGTTTTTGTTTTTTTTTCCCCTCTACAGGCTGTAGCCCATATCTTGCCTTTCCGAGACCAGAACCGACAGTTTCTGGACCCAATTTGGAACCGGCATCATGTGGAAA
>NW_005842840.1:536510-552972 GCF_000455745.1 Alligator sinensis
AGACTGTGGATGCTAAAGGTCAGTGAGCCAGGACTGCAGCTTTTGGCTGAGCTAACACTGGAGAATTCATCAAGAGCAGAGATACATTAGCCTATATCTGCATGAGAGTGACTCCTGTGACTGCAGCCTGCAAATGCACAAGAAAGAGGCCAGGCAGGTGTCTGAGTGATGCCATTGGCACAGGGGAGACTTTAGTTGGTTGCCAGTCATGGCTGATCCCTCTCCATGCTGGGAATAGCAGGGAAGAGAGTGGTTTGACCTCCTGGGGTAGGAAGCCATCAGGCTTTGAATATGTGTGGCTGGGAATCAGACAGTCCCATCCAGAGCTTGGCTGGGGAACCTGCAAGCTGCCTTGCCCTCTGGCAGCAAGGCTTGGCTGTGTTTCAGATGCCTATTTAGAGCCAAAAGACCCCAGACCCTGCTGTGAATGGACTGGAAAAGGTTTAATTTTCTGATGACTGCAGGCATGCCAAAGGTTCTGTGGCCTTAAGGCCTGCCTGCCTGGCCATTTGCTGAGCCTAGCTTCCCGTTGTAACTCTGTGCCTTTGCTTTCCCCTCTGACTGTCTGCCCCCTCATACTAAAGCTGGAACTGGAAGCATTTGTTCTCTGGAGGGAGGCTGCTGGAGCTTGGCTGATTCTGTGCACCCATCCAGGCACGTGTGCTCTCTCCCTTTCTGGTAAAAGCCTTGCAGAGCCTGGTCCTATACTCTCCGCAGTGCTGAGCATAAAGCACTCCAGGCTGCTCTGCCACCCACAGCACTTCCTGGGATGCCAGGTCCCCTTACTTCTGCAACATCAGGACTGCACCTTCATCCCCACCCTGCCCCCCACAATGCTAATTAATGCAATTCTTTGAAAGCCTTGAGTAGTCCTGGGCTTGGCAGCTCATATCTGAGCCAGGCCCCTTGATAGGGGCGGGAGAGCAGTGCTGCCTGTACCTTGTCCTGTCTTTCCTTCTCCCCCATCCTCCCCCTGACCCCACACACACTTGGTCATTTTTCATTGAATGACTCTTTCTCTGTGCGTCTGCCATTAGCAGCTTGGCTCCCAGAGAGTCTGCAGCATTGATTACATTAATGAATGTGCCTTTAGATTAGAGTGAGGGAGATGAATATATCAATAGGGGAAGCCCACAGCACTGGTGCAGTCTGCAGGGCTCAGTCTGCTACAGACCAGCTGACAGAAGGCTCTGGTTTGAATAAACTGTTTTAATAGGAGAATGTCTGTCTTCTCTCTCCCAGCCCAGTAAGAAGCCAGCCAGGGGCGGGGAGAAAACAGAGGGCTTTATGCACTGAAGTTGATCTTTCCTGTCCTCCAGGGTGTGGGGTAGGCACACAGCCAGGGCTGCAGGCAGCACAGTGGAGTCTTGCTGCCCCAAGCAGTGAGCAGAAGTGCCCCCCTTCGCAGGATCCCTGTTTAATGTTTTGCTGGCCCCTTCCACTACTGCAGAATTGCTCGGGGTGACTGGGCATTTGGTGCTTTTCTATTCAGGCTGTCAGGTGGATACCCACAGCAGCAGATGTTGTGGCTCCTGCTGGCCTCTATATCTGGCCCCTTGATTTGTTGGCAGTGTTGGTACCATGAAGCGGATACCCTGCACGCCACAGTCTGGTCTCCACTGGCTCCTTTGCCCAGCTCTGGGCCAGATGTCAATCATGGGTGCTGGACCAAGGCTTCAGGAAACGCAGAGCTCCTCTGCCAACCCAGTGAAGTGAAGGCTCCCTGCTCATGACCTCAGGAAGCACTTGGCGAGGCTGGTGACTAAAGGTGGCTTCACACTGCCCTGGCACCCTAGGAAAGATGGGATGTGTCCCCACCTCTCTGACACTGCTCCCACCCCAGCCTCAGGCTCTCATTTCTCCCTCCAGAGGGATGTTCCTGCTCTGTTGAGGGCAGCTGGTCCCCTGCGAGTCCTTTTATCACCTGCAGCAGCTTCTGCTAGGAAGCCCTTCTGTAGTGGCTGGAGCAGATTGGTGGGCTGGTGCGAGTCATTGATCTGCCCTTAGAGGCTGGCAGTAAGGCCTCCTTTTGGCGTGGAAAGGTTCTCCCTTGTTATTTCTCTTTACCCCTCTGGCACAAACATTCAAGCTACTTGTCCCAATGCAGAGAAAGAGGTTGCACAAGGAGCTGTTTTCCCCTGCTGTTCTGGCTTAGTATCGTGCTTCTTCTTCACACGCAGGCCGTGCCAGCTTTTACGAGCAGTACGGAGTCATCCGTGACGTCCTTCAGAACCACCTCACTGAGGTCATGATGTACCTCGCCATGGAGCTGCCAGCCAACATCAGCAGCACCGAAGACGTTCTTCAGCACAAGCTGCAGACCTTCAAGTCACTGCAAGGGCTGGAAAAGACCAGTGCTGTGATTGGGCAGTATCAGGCCTACACCAGTCAGGTGCAGGAGGAACTGCAGAAGGCCCAGAACTATTTCAGCATGACGCCAACCTTTGCAGGTGGGGGCAGCCCCAGGCTGGTCACTTTTGCTCCATACTAATCAACTAACTTGCTGAACTCACCCCTCTGACTTTAATTTAGTGATCCAAGGTCCTTGCCTATCATCTAGTGTCAAGCATTACTTAAGCCTTTCCACTCTTGCTAAGTCTACTGGTTCATGACGCAGGCTACAGCAGAAGTCACCTTTAAGCATCACCTAAAATTTTGCATGTGTGCTACAAGTGAAGGGTGAGAGTGGTGGAATGGGAGATGAGCTCTGAAGTTCCTTCCATCACTCAAGGTCTGTTTCCACTTCTGTAACAAGGGGACAAGACCTGCCCTTTGCATTTCTAGGGCTCCCGTCACAGTAATACCCAAGAGCCCTAACAATCCAATACTGTCCCATCTCGCAGAGAGCAGTGCAGACAGGTTAACTAAGGGGTCCCCTGATAGGAAGTGCCATATATGAGCTGGGTGGCAATATTATTATTAATGCCTATGAAATATTTTTGAGGGTGAATTCTATAGTGGTTTGTTACCTCTCTCACTTCTTTGTAGATGAGTGAGATGTCCTGTGCATCTGAAGGATAAGGACTGTGGGTTTCTCTGCGGCTGGTGGGTCTTGGTTCAAGGCCGTCTCTAGCCATAATATGTTTACTGAATGTTTAAACTTGGCTAAAAGATGCGTTCCAGCTGGTTTGCAGAAGTGAGTTTCCTAAGTGGTAGCTACATGATTGATAAAGCTGGGTTGGGTAGTTGGGAGAAAGCAAGGCAAGGTCTTGGGAAGATGATGTTTGCTAGGGTTTATGTGACCCAGGCAAAGAGAATGGTAGGCAGCCATACTTGGTCCCATTGAGTACGCTTACCCTGAACTTTAGGCCCCAGGCATCAGTCCGTAGCTGAGACTCCCATGTCATTTCAGGTGTTCTGATTCACGTGGACAGCCTGCGCTGGGAAGGAGTTCCCTTCATCCTCACCTCCGGGAAAGCCCTGGACGAGCGGGTAGGCTACATTCGGGTCCTCTTTAAGAACCGTGCCTACTGCACCCAGAGCGAAGCCCTGAGGGATGCAGAGCATAGCCAGTGCAAAGCCAAACAGATCATCTTCTACATCGGGCATGGGGAACTGAACTCCCCTGCCATGCTGGTTAGCCGGAACCTCTTCAGGCCTGTCATGCCGGAAGGCAGCTGGAGGGAAGTGACGGACCGTCCTCAGCTGCATCTCTTTGGACAGCCACTGTCTGATTACTATGTGTACAGCCCCGTGAAGGAGAGAGATGCCTATGCCATGCTCATCTCCAGCATCTACCATGCCAGAAAGGATTTTTTTATTACCACCGGGAACCTGCTGGCTTCCTGGGAGTTCTGGACCCCACTGCTGGACAGCATCTCTCATCAGGCCCCGCGACTGTACCCAGGGGGCAGGGAGAACCATCATCTCCTAGACTTTGAAATGCTGGGCCAGGAGCTCTCCTTTACACTGGCAGAGCCAGTTGAATTTCTAGATACCAGCAAGCAAACTCCAGATGACTACCAAACCATTCAGACCAAGTTTCGGAACAGCTCGCTAGTCTCGGCCTGGCCAGAGGAGCTGGTTTCTCAGCTGGCGTCGGACTTGGAGGCAGTGGCTGCTCGGGCTGTGGCACGCTCTGGTGAATTCCACCTCGCTGTGTCGGGTGGCTCGAGCCCTGTGGTCCTGTTCCAGCGGCTAGCAAAGCACCACTACAGCTTCCCATGGAAACGCACTCACTTGTGGCTGGTGGACGAGCGCTGTGTGCCACTCACCGACCCCGAGTCCAACTTCTGCAGCTTGCACGACCACCTTCTACAGCATGTCAGGGTGCCTTACTTCAATCTCCACCCCATGCCAGTGCACCTGAACCGGCGGCTGTGTGTGGAGGAGGACCAGGGGCCAGAGTTGTATGCCGAAGAGATTGCAGCGCTAGTGACCAATGCCAGCTTCGATCTCGTGCTGCTCGGAGTAGGCACCGATGGGCACACGGCTTCCCTCTTCCCCCATTCATCCAGTGGCCTTGGAGGGAGCCAAACAGTGGTGCTGACGGAGAGCCCCATCAAACCCCACCAGAGGATGACCCTCAGCCTGCCCTTCATCAACAAAGCCAGGCAGGTGTTTGTCCTGGTCCTGGGGAAGGGCAAGCATGAAATTGTAACCCTGCTCAGCAGAGTGGGGAACAAGCCCAAGAAATGGCCCATTTCAGGAGTCAGGCCCAGCTCTGGCCAGCTGGTCTGGTACATGGATTACGAAGCTCTGCTTGGATGATCTCTTCTTGGTACATCCTCCCCCTCACCTCTCCCATGGCTGTCAGATCTCAGACTTCCTAACACTGTGCCTGCACTTATCCATTTACAATAATGGCTCCTACCCCCAAGGGTCTCTTTAAGGCTGGGTAAAGACCTGTTGGCTGTAACATCTCCAACCTGTGAGCTGTAGAGGCAGTGCAGCTCAGTGTTCAGAGCTTGGGAGAAGGAGCCAAGAGACTGATGTTGCATTCCTGACTCTGCCACTGAGTCTATTTGTGACCTTCGGCAGATTACTTCACTGCTGTGTGCCTCAGTTTCCCCCTCTAGACAGCGGGGTTAATAATCCTTACCTACCTCACAGGCATAATGTAAGACTTGTTTGATTCAGTGCCTGCAATGTTCTTTGAGATTCTCAGGGCTAAAATGCAAGAGATGTTACTGAAAGTTCATGTTCAGCTCTGATCAAACAACCCGGACTACTGCAGCAGCGAAAATCAGAATCCTGGTTGGACTGTGCTACTGTCTTGTATGTGCCAGCTTCTCGCAAAGAGCAGCCCTCTATTTCAGCAAAGCACTGACCACATTCCCACTCTGTTGATACAGTCGTGGAAGCTGCAGGTACCAAATGACTGCACCTTGCGGTGAGCAGCGCCCTTGATGCAGGCACTGAACTGTGCTCAATGCAATCCCTAGGCTTTATAAATTGCCCTGGTGCAGAGGCTAAGTTTATCAGCAGTAATTGCTGCTCTGCTTAAGTGCAGAGCTGGCACTGCAGGAGGTGGAAAGGGAAGCAGCGTGGATATGTTCAGGCTTTCAGGATTATGAGACTTGCACCCAAAGCATTGCAGTTCACATTCATTATTCTAGAGATGTGTAATTTGTCTGCAGCGTCGTAATTACAGATGGAAGCAGCTTCCTGGCCTGGAGATCAGGGGAGGGGAGTGGAAATAGTTGGATTCAGAACTGGGTTTCTGCATGTATCCTGAGCATCTTCATCACTTGACCCAGGCAGGGTACTGCTCTCTCCCAAGAGGTGGAGCAGTAGCTTGTGAAATTTCCATTTAAAGTGTCCTGCAGTAACAATCCCCATGCAGAGCAGCGAGGGTACTGCAGCACCTGCGCTGCTCTCTGAGGAGCGAGTGAGTTTCTGCCTCCTGCATGTCTTCTAGCTTTCTGATGCACAAAACTGCTTGCTGTATCGGGACCCTTCTCTTGAAAGCACTGGAGGGACTGGATTTGCCTGGTCCAGCCATGCAGGTTGAAAGAAGGGCTGCAGCCCTGTTTAGAAAGTGCTTGGAGATTCTTCAGATGCCTCTTTCCTCCTCCTCACCTCTTCACCTAAATTTCTTCTTGCCCATGAAGCTGCTACACCTTTACACAAGAAAATCCTCTAGTGACCAGCCCCATGTGCTGTAACTGAAGGATGACCTGATGCATCAGGGAGCTCCTGCAGATTGTTGACTAACTTTCCCTCTTTGAATGAAGTAGCCCAGATAATGCCAACTGCTCTGGGAGACAGGGTGCATCTACGCATGCAATCAGCACGTAGCAATAAACTCTTACACAGTTTGTGCTGGAGTTCATTGCTCCCGGGCATAGTGTTTACACATGCATCCAGGACCACAGCATATTAAGCAGGGATGGTGCAGCTCCAGCTGCCAGAGAGCCTTGCGGGGGGTCAGCCTGCCAGCCTGGAGCTGCTCCACCCTGGCTCAGCATGCTGCGGAGGGGTACAAGGGGGTTACAGTGCAGGGCTAGCCAGCAGGTAGCACCCTTGTGCCCCAGCCAGCCGTGGTCACAGTCTACATGTGCATTTCAGCACACTAAATAACTCCGCCGTAGGACAGTACTTGTCTCAGAAAGTACTATCCTACAGCAGAGTTAATTAATTTACTGCACCTAATAGGGGCACACACGTAGACTGATGTTTTACCTCTGAGCTAACTAGTCAACTCTGCAGTAAAGCACATGTGTGGATGCACCCACTGAGGTGATGAGATCCACATGTCAGGTGGAAGTAAATCCACCCAAGCACAGCTGGACCAGGGACAGAGCTGCACAGCTGGACCATGGCAGAGCTGTAGGGAACCAGAACAGGGACATCCTACAAGTTCCTGGGAAAGAGAGGGAGCTGGCAATGGCACTGCACCTGCAGTTCCACATCGTTGCCCAGCCAGACTAGGGAAAGGGAGACTCTGATGGTTTTCAGAAGGGGTCTCAACAGGCCCCTTTTCAGGAAGGCTGTTATTTATTGCTGATACCTAGATGCTTGCTATTAGAGAATTAGCCCTGTTGGAAACCCCTGTGGTGTCTGAGCCGCCCGGGTATCAGTCTGACAGGGAGGGTTAGGATACTTTCCATGGAAAGTCTGGGCTCTGGCACTAGGTGGCACCAGGACCCTGCAAACAGATGTGGTAAATTGTGTGTATGGCTTTCAAGCACTGCCGGACTGGAGCCTGCAACCAAATTAGGCTGCTCTTCTGACTGCCTCTTAGCTTCAGAAAGAGCATGATGAGACCCTTGGGGGTCTGGGCCTTGTGGTCTGATGACTGGGTGCAGATGGGGAATATCAGAGAATCCAAGGTTGGAGTAAAGGGAGGAAAAGTCTGTCCACGGGGCTGAGAGGGAGACGTTGGGGACAAATCCTGTCCTGTCTTGAACCCTGCACAATCCTGCTGGTGGAGCTCTGACTGAGGGCCCAGCTGGCTAGGCCTGGTGACGGTGCACCAGCTGGGCAGCAGTCTGTCCGCTGCTGTTTTGACACAGCGCGGCGTCCCTGCAGGCTGTGTTGGGATTGCGGGTATACGTTGTGGGGTGGTAATAAAAAGTGCCTCAAAGAGGGATAAGATGTTTCTATGGCGTTTTAAGAGTTAAAACTAAAAAATACAGCGGAAGGATGTACGACCCGGTGCTTTCCAAAAAGAAAATATTTTAAAGCATTTAGAAACAAAAACCTGCCACACTTACAAACATGACAATGATGCTGTTACAGTTGGATTTATAAAAACACAGTCCTGTATGATTTCTGCTGGCTTCGGTGTATCAGACAGCCAAGAACTTGTCAATACAGGCCTGTTAATTGGGATTAAAGTAGGGTATGACTTGAAAGTGGTATGGATGCTCTTGTTCTGGAATAAAATTGACTATTTCAAATTAGCTTAATCCACCTGATTAATCCTCTTAATACAAATTTTTAATTAAAAAAAAAAAAGGCCTGACCTAAATCCCACAAAAATCCAGTTTGGAAGTGAATTGAGGTAGTTCAAGCCTCAATTTTTTTTTCTTAAATAAAAATAGCAACATGAGATATTGCTTTTTCCCAGTTGTGTACACCTGGTATGTGGGGAAAAGGGTTTTAGAAAAAAGAGCACATCAGTTGTGTAAGGATACATGTTAATGACTATCAGAAGTACTGGCTGCAAGAGTTTGGGGGTTTTCCCTCCAATTCAATATTGATTTTTAAAAAAAATTTTTTTTAATAATTTGAATAACTAAGTAGGGATTTTCACATCTTTAGGAGGCCTGGTTTTTCATTTTTTATTTGAAAACTAAATTCCTTTAAGTTGTTTCAAGTTGGGCACCAAAAATCACCAGTAGAATTAAAGGTTTCCCTTTATAAAACTCTATGAGAAACTTTGTAATAAATATTTTCATTACTTTTTTCATTACATAATTGTTCTCTTTTCTATATCTTTGTGTTAATTTTCAGCAAGCCTATTTTGATGTCTTTCTCAGGGAAATGTCTTTTTCAGAAGCATCCCTTTTGAACTCTTCAATGCTTTGTTAACAGTGGTTTGCCAAATAAAAAATAATCGAGCGGGAGATAAATATTTTTAAATTTCTGAAATGTGTTACTAGCAATAGACTGGATGGGGGACAAATGTAAAAGTAGCAGATCAGTCACTGAAAAAGACAGTACATTAGAAATCTACTTTGCTCAAGGCCAGGGAATGGGAATGCTATTTATGTTTCAGCAAACCTACTAATGGAAACTCTTCAAAGTATTTTTTTCAATGAATGGTATGCTGGAAATGATGTGAGCGGGTGTACTTCTGAGAACGTGTGTTAAAGATCCCGGCGAAGGGAAGCCCATTGAGTGGGTCATGGCCAGCAATATCTTTTAAAGGAAGAACAGTTTGTAACTGTGTTTTGTACAAAAACAGCGACGTAGTTGTTTTGTACGTCACAGAAATCTAACACTGGAAATACCCTTTCTCACTTGGTACTTTTTTTGAATAGATCAAGTTGTAAAAATTTGTATTCTCTTGAATTTGGTTTTGTGATTATGCTTTGTGATTAACAGAGGCATATATTTTTAATAAAATGTTTTTCATCAATAAAATCCTCTTCCTACCACCAACTGCCTTTCGACCTGTTTTTATTCATGCATTCTCGAGGCCAGCTTCTATTCCACCAACTAGGCATATATGTTGATTTAGCGACCTGAGTGCAATTCTTTTCCACCCCGTTCACAGCCTGAAAATCCATTAATGCATCCACTTGTGTTGCACACCTGTCATCTTACCCTTCAAGCTAAAAAGCAGGAATGGGGAAGAGGATCCACCCACCTTTTGCATTAACAGGAACTCTGACAGGGTGGGATTGAATTTGGCCCACGGTGATTGAATTGAAATGGTGGTCCTTTCACAAAGACTGCTGGCATACCCTCCCTCTACACGTTAAGGACTTTTTCAGGCATGATGTTTGGATCTCCAAATCACTAGCCCTTTCTGAAAATGTAGGCTGTGGTATGCTGAAATCATTAGCTCCACATTATTAGAGGAAAATACCCAAACCACTGATAGCATGAACTTGGTAGCTTCTATTGCCATTGCATATAGTTGGCTTAATAAGCGAGAGCTCTCTCAGACCTAACTGACCCGTTCACGTTCCTCCTTGTGCAGCTGAACTTTTAAAACAATTGTATTCTGACTTAAAGGGTCTGTGCTGGTCACAGAGCGATCAAATCCAGCACCAAAGCCACCCCTGTGTTCCCTGCTCTGTACAACAAAGTGCCTGTGTTCAGAGCCAGCCTCCCTGCTTATGAGCAGCATCTTTATAGATAAATAGATCATGGGCATGAAAGAGGTGTTTTGTTTCCCCCTCCATTAAACAAAGATAAAAAAAGACTTGCAGGGGCAGGGTGGGAGGGCAAAGTGGGTTCTCTTTGGGGCCGAGGAGGTAAAGCAGCAGTTGGTGCTCCTGCCTGGTTTTTGCACTGCAGTATTTGGGCCCTTGCCAAGTTGCTTCCATTAGGAGGAGAAATGGATGACACAAGTGAGCTCTGCCTTCGCTGCAGACCTGCTGACACCCGGAGAACGCGCACAAAGGCCGGTTTCCTTGAACACAGTAGAAACAAACAGCAGCAGCCAGCTTCCTTACTCACAAAGCCAGGCAGTCTTCCCAGTGCCCCCAAACAGGCTCCGACTTGTGGCTGCCTCCCAAGGCCGTGCTCGCTGCTGCTTTCTGCTGATTTTTCTGCTTCTCTCGCCCACTGCTAGCAGTCCCCAGCCTTTCGCAATTCATTTCGGGGAAACTCCAGATTACATAACTTCATTTCTGGTGGGTCTCACTGGGCAGGCCAATGTCTTTGGTATTGGTTTCTTGTAGTTTGCAGTAGTCTTTAGGCAAGAGAGTAATCTTTAGTCTGCTTAGCATACTTATCAGCACAGCTGAGGCCTGTAATTGCCCACAGATAAAAGACCCTCTTGATGACAGTTATCATCATCCTCCCAGCATAGCTCTGTCCATCTGAAATACCTATTCTGTTACTGTGTAGAACAGTCCTTCCCAATATACTACCTGCTCCAGGCTTGCATGGGAGGACAGCAGAAGGCCACTTCTAGTAGCCCTATACTGTTCCCATGGTGGGGGAATTCTCTGGCCTCTTGCAGCTCCTTTTCTCCCTGTATAAATTGCTAAAAGATAATTACAGGTCACGGTGAGATTCAGGATTGGCCCTATAGCATCAGATGCTATACACTCATTTAGCTCCTTTCCGTTCCTCTGACTGCAGGGTAACTGTAACGAGCATTGCAGCATGTGCTGAATGGTGAGGACAGGCTATTCAATTTACAACCAATACAAGAGCCACCAGTTGATCAATCCATGTAGATTGGTGATAGCTGACACAGCAAGGTTGGACAACTCTGCTATGGGGGAGAAGCGCAGCTTCAAATGTGTCATACCATATCTGTAAAGGGAATTACTGTTCAATGGCTATCACTGAAGACTGACATTCAAAGCACAGGGTCACTAAGGCCCACCCATACACGGTTAGCAGAGATGCTGCTGATTAAATGTAGTGAAACACTGTCAGACAAGGTTCTTTGGGTCGATGTGGTATCTTTTATTAGACCAACTAAATAGTTGGAAAAATTGTTCTTTGCAAGCTTTCGGGCACAAACATCCTTCTTCGGGTACAGGGAGAGTGCGGTTGTTTTGTGTTCTCCTGGGTGGAATAGAAGCCAATATGAAAACCCAAATGCTTGGCAGTAAAGATCAGAGGCCATGGGAGATAACAGGTGTGAGACAAGTAGGTTGGGGGAGGGTGGGAAGTGGGGAACATTGACCTGGTGATAGAATGTACCTGGTAAAATGTAGAGGTTACCTGGGTGTAGGTTGCAGCTGTGCTGGTCTAAGGACATAGGCAGATAAGGTTCTTTGGTTAAATCCAGTATCTTTCATTAGACCAACTAAAAATAGTTGGAAAAATTCTTCTTTGCAAGATTTCAGGTACAAATACCCTTCATCAGGCTGAGGAAGCACCTGCAGTTAGTTTGTGCTTTTCCTGGGGTATCAGATGTTAGGCAGGTTGTGTGTCCAAATACCCATCTGGCTCCTAAATACCTATGGGAGCACACTTCTCACAAGACAACCACTCTCTCTCCAATCTCTCAGTTCTAATCCTCAAAGCAAATTTACAAAACACCTTTCACAGACGAGTTTACCAACTTCACTTCATAAATCTACTAGATGCAAAAAATTGTGGACTAAATATAGACACTGGATTTATGGTACATTATAACCTGCCTGCCATCCGATAACCCCAGGTAACCTCTCTTCATTTTACCAGCTACATTTTATCACCAGGTCAACATTCAGCCTTTCCCTTCCCCCTACCTACTTCACTCACATGTATTGTCCTCCGTGGCCTCTGATCCTCACTGCCTCGTATTTGCATTTTCACAGACCTGCATTTTACATATTGGTTTCTATTCCATCCAGGAGAGCACAAAACACCAGCAGACTCTCCATGTACCTGAAGAAGGGTGTTTGTGCCCAAAAGCTTGCAAAGAACAATTTTTCCAACGATTTAATTGGTCTAATAAAAGATAAGATATCACATTTACTCAAAGAATCTTGTCTGCCTATGTCCTTTGACCAACAACACGGCTACAACCTGTCTGAGCATCTTAATCCCACCCCAAGCAAACATCTCTTTTAATGCTGTCCTTGACTTCTCCATAGCCAGCGGTGGAGGCTGCCCTGGGTGGACCTGGAATTGCAGACTCATGCCTCTCCTTAGTGATGGACTGATTTTGACCCAACCGGTATGACTGAAAGCATGACTGCTATATAAAAAGGGGGAGAGAAATGCAGACCCAAAGAGGGGAAATGTGATAGATTTCAGGAACCACAATGATCCAGGAACAAGGCACCGGAGGAAATTGCCTGTATGTAATGTAAACCAATCCAGCTCATTCCAGCTGCTACCCCTCCAGACAGATGGCACGTTAGCTTGTAGCAATGCAGCATGAGGCTTTTCTGCAAGCCCCACTGCAAAACACCATCAGGCTTGTGCCTTGATGGTACTCCCTGCGTTGGGACAAGCCAGCTCTCCCTTGAACATTGCTCTTTGGAGAAGAAAGTCTTCAGAAAATCCGTCCTGGTGGCGCTCTGAGCAGACATCGCCTCATTTTTTCCTTTAGCAGGGCTCCCTTGTGGAGGCGTCTCCCTCACCACAAAACAATCCCAGCCTTGTGTTCATGGTGTTTGCTCTGAGGAGCATTCCCCATCAGGGAAGCTGGACCTGGGGGCAGAGGCAAAGTGATGGGGATGTCCCTTGCTGTAGTTTCCCTGGTCCTTACTTAGTCTAGGCAGCTTTCCATGCATCACTTCCGTGTCTTATTCTTGCTGTACTTTACTGTCTTGTAAAGTGCCTTGTGGACAACCGTGCTTTGGGAAGTGCACCTTCACAGAGCCATCGAGAGAAGGGTGACTCATTAAATGGGAGAAGTGATGGAACGAAACTGGGGTCTCGCTGAGCCCCAAGGAGCTCAGCTCACTTGCCCAGCAGAGGCAGTAAGTGCTGGGGCTGGGCTGACTCAGCCCCAGGCCCACCAGGATGCCGGGCAGCCTGAGTTTCGGAAGAAAGAAAAGAAAAGGGAGGGAAGAAGGCTCTCGGGCAGACAGCCTGGGGAACCAGACAGGCTGGGAATAGGCAGGAGACCCTGCGGCAGGAGAAAGGGCACAGCCAAGAGGCAGAACTTCCATTAAGCTGCATTATAAGGAAGAAATAAAACCCAAGCGCTGTGAAATAAGGATTCAAAGGGACAACTGGGAGCATTCTTGATTCATAGCAACATGGTATGGCTCGCACAAGGGCTGCGAGGGAACGAGAGCAGGCGGATGTGAAGGCCGGACTCTGCGGTCCCATTCCCAGCTCTGGAGGCGATCTGGTCCTATGGTGAGAGCACAAGGCAAGAGGCAGGGCCTCTGCTTCCCCCTCTCTAAAATGGCTCTAATAAATGATTTATCTGGTAAGGGAACGAACAGTTTAATTAAGGGCTAGATGGATGAAGCTAGAAAAATAAAGAGCAGCATTTTCATGAGTTCCCGGTCGTCTGCCTGCGTGCGTAGGAGCCAGGTTCAACGTACTAAATCAACCCAAGTCCTCATGGGGGAAGAGCAGCAGGCAAGGTCTTCCGAGTGCGAAGCCTGCACATTTTGCTGCTGCCATTGTCTGCTGAAAGCAGATGCTGTTCCAGGCTCCATTTCCCAGCAGCAGTATTTTGACACAATGTTCAAATTGTCTGTTAAACAAGCCACCCACGTGCTGCAGTGTTTTGACTTGCAAAGTGATTTTTGCGGATGCCTTTCTAAGCTGGAAGGAGGTAGGGCCTTTCTCTGGGTGCTTCGGTGCCTCAAGGCAAATGTGCCAGCAAGCCGGCTCTGTCTCCGGCAGAGGGTGCCCTTTGCTTGCTCAGAGGGGTTAAGACACAAGGAACCAGCTATTTCCTCAGCTCAGTTCCCTAGAAGGGATGATGAACGGCACAAGTGCCCGTAACACACAGTACTAGCTACTGCTGTCAGGGTCCCTGGCGGCACAAGGACTAACGCTAAACTCCTTTGGGCTAGGCTGGGGCAAAAGACACAATGAGCTGGCCCGTGTCTGCTTGCTTCACAAGAGCGCAGCTCCCATACAGCTTGCACAGTTGCCCTTTACTGTCTTAACCTCCTTTACCTCCCTATATCGTCTCCAGCAGTTTGGGTTGTGGCCTGGGAATCATTTCTCTAGTTTCTATTCATACCAACTTCTGGACTCCATGCCCAGGCTGCGACCGACCAGGCAGGTCTGTCTCCTGTGTATGGCTTTGCAATCAAAAAAATCATAGCTCTGTGTCTACAGCAAACAAGGCTCATTTTTCAGCCGGTAAGGCTAGGCTACCACAATATTTTAAGCTGCTTATGGTTTAAATGGCCCTTTTCTGGGAGCAGCTTCAGTGGGCAAATGCTTTAGGCACATGCACTCAGTGGGGAATGAGGAAGGACATTGTACTGTGCTTGCAGTGCGCATGCCGCAAGTGTAACTGGACTCCCGGTGGCCAAGAGGCCTTATAAGAGCCGTGTTGAATAATATATGATGTGTGGAGAGCAGCTTTTGCACCAAAGTGCTTTCGAGCTCTGTGTATCCAATACCACTGCAAAATAGCTACTTCACATAAGGCACCCCGTGCAGTTAGGGTGGGTGGCTAAGAACATCACTGCCAAGCTCCACTTCTCCGAAAAGTGTCACGAGCCCTTCAACATCTGTCGGGAGAAAACAGCACTCCCCTTGACTTTGCTTGAAAGGGTCTACACAGGCAGGGAGGCCTCATGTTTCTTCCTTCCGAAAGAAAAAGTCCGGGTTGACAATGCTGGGATTTGAACCTATGACAAGAGAATGACTTAAAGGAAGAATAATTCTTGCAAGAAGCCAGCTGGGGAATCCCAGCCTCCACTAGTCCCTTCATCACAGCTCCTCATCCTCCAGCTGCTGAGGGCCTGCTGATTGCACTGGGAGCAGGCTTGGCAGGAGCTCTGCCTCCCCAGGACGCTGTTTGAACAGCCTCCCTCCTCACTGTTCGGCAGAGCGCTAGGTTACTTTGGCTTCAGGACAGTACATTAGAGATTCCCATTGTTCTCTTTATCTGTCACACTGGCCGCAAAATTCCCACAAGCAGAGCCTTAACGCAGCACGTACGGACTTCCGGGCAGAGCACTCTGCCTTGCTCCCCTGGGAGTACCGCAGCTGTCCCCAGACAAGAGAGGAGCATAGGATGTGAGATATCTGGCTCCCTTCAAAAAGCTGCATGACTGTTGGACTGTTCAGCCTCCGGACTGAATAGCAAAGGGAAGAATAGGATTTCCTTTAGCAGCAATTGCCCAATCTGCTTCTGAGGGAGTAAGTCCACCAGAGGGAAAAAGGACATCTATCAGGCGTGTTTCCATGCCTCAGAAGTGACTAGTGATTTTGGATCCTCATCTTGCTTTGTAGAAATTGGGGAAGTATCTTAAAAGGCAGAGGCAAAGCCCTTTGTGAAACCAGGCCGTTTTAGGGTTCTTAAAGCCATACACCTCCAATGAATAGTAATTTTTAAAACAATTAGCTTTGGTTCATCATGGTGAGAGTTGCAAAAGGCCTTATTAGTCCTCAACCAGAGATCATTCCTCAACCAAGGGAGCACCAAGGACTTCAACACAGATAGTGAAGGGTTCTTGTGTGGTCCATAATCACTAGATGTTTTTGGTTATCTCATTCCCCTGTCTTTCACTGCTATCTGCAGCTTCGAGACAGAGTTTTAGAGATGGGTACATGTGTGGGTTTGGGCTTCTTGCAAAGAATTCCTCATCTTTATGCTCCTTGACAACCAAAAGAGTTCAATATTAAGGAATTAAACTGGGACAAGATTCTGTAAAAACTGGAATCTCATCTGGCAAACAAGAAGCTACAAAGCCAAGATCAACCCCAGCTGATCCCAGATCATGGATCTGATCTCACAGTACAACAGCCAGAGCCCTGTTTCCAGCCTATGCAGTCACCAAACTGCCAGCCCCCATCATCCTGCCATTTGGCCCTTATGTCTGTAATGAATGACTAGTGTTAAATTTCTGCTAAATCTCACCAGCAAGAACTCACCAACAAGTTGCGAGGTATGCTCAGGTGCACTCAAACAAACAAATCAGATCTGGGGTCCTTTAATGACCCCACATTCATCACTCTGGGCAAGACCCTGGGTATCCAGAGAATGGCCTGGGTATCCCCAGCTGTTAACCCAAAGATAAATGTTTCTTGCAGTTAGAAGCAGGAGGAGACCTTTGCACCCTGGAGGCTACAGGAAAAAAAATGTCCAAGGCTGTGAAACACCCCTCAGAACAAGGAAATGAAGCTTTTGGCGCCAAGGCAGTGCAGAGCGATAAACCCCTTCATAGGGCTATGTTCCCTTGATATCTGACAACAGGGGACCTGATGTTCCTCTTAGTGACATGGGGGAGGAGGAGGCATTCCT
>NW_005842840.1:552982-558983 GCF_000455745.1 Alligator sinensis
GTCAAACTTAATCAAAAGGAGCTAGACTCCAACGATAAGCTCTATAGAAAGCTTCCCCCTTGCCAAGGAAGTTAACATACTGAGTCTGCAGTTACTTAGCAGCTTTGGGTAGGTTTCCAACCCCTGTGTTACCAGATGTGTCCAGGGTTCGAATGGCGTTTTGACTCTTGGGGGGGTCTGCAAAAAAAAATAAAAATGGACTGCCCATCATGGTGCCCTAATAAAATTGGAGACCCCCCCCCCAAGTTATGATTTTCAAATCTTACAGGGAGGCTCTTATCTCTTATGGGGGGGAGAAGGGCTCAGCCCCTCCAAGCTCCCCCCATAATTCGAACCCTGGATGTATCAATGAGGTGTCCTATATCCCTGGGGAATTGGGTGGTAGATCCTGTTGGTGTGTTACATGTCAGCGTAGCCCTTTTATACCTCAAGGTGGTTGCAGCAGTGCAGAGAGAAGAAATTCAGCTCATACTGTCCACAGAGCAGGACACTTGTTCTGACTGGGGCAGTCTTTTGAATGCTTTCCATGAACAGAGGCCATGTACAATGAATAGGGGGATCCACAGGGGTTAGGATGGAGGCACCATGGTGCATCACTCTGGGAGGGGAGTTTCTCCAGGGAGTAAGGACTTATTTTCTGCACCCAGGTGATGGGACAACAGCCCTCTTCTGTACCCAAACTGGTGCCATGTTGCTGTTTCCAGGCTGGGTGAGAAGTTGCATTCCCTTTAGGGTTTCTGAGGGGTTGCCTTGTTTGACTGGGAGACCAAGTGGCTTAGTGGCTATTAAAGAGCCAACTTGGGACTCGAGAGAACTTTGTTCAGCTCCCAGTCTGGCACAGGCACCTTGTACCTGACCTTGGACAAGTCACTTAATCCCTCAGTTAGAAAATAATAATACTTCTTTACTTCCCAGGGATGTAACGTGCTCTTGGCAAGATAAGCGAGTGCATAATGCACCAGTTTAAGTTTCTGAAAAGATTTAAGGGTAAGCTCCTTGCACTGCAATAGTTCGCTCCCAAAGAAACAAAGGCACAAATTGTTAAAAGGTCACAGAAAGTCAGTGGATGAGCCAGGCTCCCAATTCCCTGTGCTTGTCTGTTCTTTGACATCAATGGGCCTAAATTTTAAAGAGTGATTTTGGGTGCCTGATATCACTTGCCCTCTGAAAACCAGACCCTGTTAAGTTGTTGCTAGCTGAACACCTAAAACCACCCATCACTTTTGAATGTTTCAGCACAGGGTTCATTGTTACTAGGAAGAGGTGGGGTGAAATCATTTCCTTTGCTATTTCTCTTTTCTGACTCAAGCTGCCTGAAATTTTGTAGTTCTGTGTTCAAAGGATCATATGCTTTCTCGGTGTAGCGCTACTGGGGTTACCCAGGTCATGCCTGGGATGCATTTGGCCCATATGTCACGAAAGGCCCCCTGCTCTCCCCCCTCCTCGTATAGCTTGTGCTAGCTTGGCCTCTCCATCTGGTCTGACCCTGACCCCTTCCTGGGGGAGAAACAGATTCAAACTCACACATCTCTCTTGACATTTTGATGCTGTTCATGCTGCATGCCCCGCCATGTGGTTTAGCTGAACGTGATCCCCACATCTCAGCTGCCAGAAGTAGCCAGACTAGATTTCAGCTCCTGTTTTTTATTTTCCCATTCCCCAGCAGACAGAAGGGTGAAGAGAGTCAGTGGGATTGGGGCAGATTAAGAGTCTTTTTTTTACAAACACCCGGTATATGCTCTTTCTGCCTTCTGCTGTCATCATTCTCTAGCTGGGTGTCTAACCTCTTTTTCCACTTTAAGCCTCATTACTTCAGTTACAACACCTAGACTGTCAAGGAGTAAGCATCCCCAGTGGTGGGAGGCGAGCTCTTACTAGCATATAGCTAATACTACAGTCGACTTCACAGGCATGCTAATGCCATCTTTCCTAAAGAGTTCACCCATCTGGCTGACTTCTAACCTAAAAAAGGATGTTTGGCATTTGAAAACTAACCATCCCACTTATGCAGTCGGTCCAATAAAAGATATCGCCCTATGAAATCCTTGCCTCTCACCTTCTTTCTTGAAAGCATTGGTGACAAGGTCCTCCAACTCTGCAGCTACAAAAGAGGGCTCACGTCTCACACTGATCCATAGCATAGGTTGGCATGCAGGGGCTGGAGGTGCTTGTGGCAGTCCTCTTTCATATCTCTGTGCGGTAGCCGCAGCTAGTGTTCGACTTCCAGGGGCTTCAGGCATATGGTAAGGTGTGGGTCCTGCCACACTGAAGGACCTCCGCTGCTACCCTGGAGATATCATGTAGCTTAGCCTAGTGGGGGCCCCCACAGCTTCAGACCCAGGAAGCGTCATGGTTACTTGCATCTAAAGCTGACCGGTAATGCCCTTGTTAGCAAGAGCTTTGCATTCACACGGGCACCAGGTTCCCTGCCATGGTGCTCCAGCACTATGTTGCCATGGAACAAGTCCCCAGGACGCGCCAGACATGCAGCATAAGGTTTCTGCGAGCGAGGAAATATCCCAACCCCCACCTCCGAGCATCAAATCAGACTGGTAATTTGTTAACTCTCTCAGGGAGGGAACTTGACACCTCCGGCAGTGGATAGGGGTCTACAGAAATTTCCTCTTTGGGTCATCAGTTTGACCTCAGACCAGTTTTAATATCCTAATGGCCTTTTGGCTGCATGTATTCAATAGCTCAGTGGTCTCCCAGTGAACACCAGCAGCAGTGGTCCCTCATTGGCAGAGTCCTGACACTGAACAAATGACCAACAAAGACCCCCTCCATGCTGTATCTGGAAGGGACCAACAGGTTGGTTTGAGGCATATTAACACAATACCAGGGCAGACATTTGTGCTGCTGCTGGCCACATGCTCCCTGTGGACAAACACCAGACCCAGATCCTACTCCAACACCTTTCCCAAGCAGTCAGACAGTGGCGTGGCTGCCCCTTTCTGGATGACAAGTCTACTTGAGTGTTTGTCTAGCTCCCGTAGGCCAGTTTTGCATTTGCACTTTCTGCTGTTTGGAGGGTTTAAAAGAGCCGTAAAGTAAACACGGGTATAATTTAGTCCCCCTCTGCACTGCTGACTATGAGCACTGGCCCACAGAGCTCCAATGCAGAGCCCCTTCTGAAGTTTCAAGATGTAAAACTCAAGCTGGTTGCCATACCTTGGACACAAATTTCATTATGACCTTGAGCACAGAGACATGCTACACGTGTGGGGACATGAAAGACCTGAGCAGCAGCTGCAAACCTCCAGCAGGAACGTGTTCCCCACACAAAGAAGGATACACACAGCAAGCGGCAATGGTGTGGGTGGGTAACCCTGGAGCCCTTACCCAGGGGACAATCCTGCACTCCCTACTCCTTCCTTCTGGCAACCCTTCTCCTGTTTGCGGCCTAGGATGGACCTGCGGGGTCTGGCAGTACATGAGTGAGCCTGAACAAAAGTTCTTACTGCTCCCCTTGGAATGAATGGAAAACTCCCAATGATTTCAATGGGAGCAGAATTAGGTCAAAGCAAAGTGGTTTTCAAATTGCCACCCTAAACACATATTTATTTAATGTTAGTTTCTCCCATTTCCCTCCTCCTGTGTAGTGTGCTAAGAAAAGGACCTTGTGCTGTAGCTATAAATTCCCTGGTGTTTCTGGTCAGCTACAGTAATAACCTTAATGTAATGCTAATGCACTTTTTAAAGAACCACAATAGCTGGCATACAGCAACCTTCCTCTGCAAACATGCTTAACAAACTAATGCCCTGGTCCTACATAGACTGACATATGAGTAACTGGAGACATGAGCTATCCCGCTAGGTACTACAAGATTACTTGCCTGAGCAAAGTTACTCAGATGGTGATGTCTTTGCAAAATGTTTTGTTTTTGTGGGCTTTTTACAACGGGTAAACCACACAGGTTGGCTATTCCACTATAAAATCTTAACAAAGACAAGGCTCTGTAGTTTTGACTGAGAGATAGCTACCAGGCATGGATAGCTGCGGTCCATATTAAACAACAGGCCACACTACAGGTTATTAGTTATCCTACTTAACGAACAAAACAAAACAAAGCACCTTTCCCAGTGAAGACAGAGCCTTTCTGGGACACACGCACTCAAATACCTTTCCGCATGACTGAGTTTCAGCTGTCCCTAAAAAGAGCATAGTAATAATACACAGGAGAGAAAGTGGGGTGGATCGCAGCTAATTAAAATAGCATTTAAGGAAGAAGAATGCAATTACACAGTTTGAGCTGGCCTCTCATTTAAAATTAGGGCCCTGCTTAAGTGCGGATGAGAATTAAGTCCTTTGCATTTCATTGTGACACAAAAACTAGCCTGGCTCTTCGTTTGAAAAATAAGGAGCTCGAGCGATCAGCAGCAGTCAAGGCCTGATGGTAATGTCTAATCCAGAAAAACAATACTTTCGGCAGCCTGGTGGGGCATTGGTTCAATACTGACTCAGATGGCAGAGTGCCACCTCCTGAATCATTCATACCACTTCCTGCAGCACTTAGCTGGTCCTGGGAGGTATCCCATTCAATAGTGCTGCTTAATTTATGACAACTCGCAAGTTCACAGCTCCAAGTGGTGTGGCCACAGCAGACCTTTCACCGCAGAATGATAAAAAGGAGCCATCTTCAAGAGACATTGTCAGGTCAAGTTTGTCCCCAGACTGAGGTTTGGGGTTTTTTGCGGGAGGGGGAGGGAGGGAGGGAGGTTGCAACCAATATATTTGCTTGCACGATTTATTTTGTAATTCGTCCTGCTTCTTTTTAAAGCCATCAAACAAATACGCATTCCCCTGAAGTATTTATCATGCAAACACTGAGTTGGGAGGCTCTGAAATTCAACCTGATTCAAAAGGGGAAGTGTTTTTATCCTTGCAAGAAAGGAAACAAAGATTCCAAGTAGTGAAACACTCACTGGTGGTTTGAAATCCTCTGAGTACTTAAGACAGCCAGGCATCTCTTTGTGGTGGGGGGAAGGACACATACAAGTGGGATTTTATCTCCCATGTGTACAATCTGACCTCTGCCCTGCAAGATTGCTAAGAAGAGCTTGTCAGCATGGCCAGAGAGACCAGAAATGGGCGAAGAGAACCACTAGATGATGAATACTATTATTGCCATCATCATCATCATTATTATCCCCATAGAAAATGAGGGTTGGAAGGGACCTCAGGAGGTCACATCTAGTCCAACCCCCTGCTCAAAGCAGGACCATCCTCAACTACACCATCCCAGCCAAGGCTTTGTCTAGCCGGGTCTTAAACCTCCAAGGATGGAGAGTCCACAGGTAACCTGTTCCTGCACTTTACAACCCTCCTTGGGAGAAAGCTTTTCCTAATATCCAACCTAAATTTCCCTTGCTACGACTTGAGCCCATTGCTCCTTGTTGTCATCTGCCACCACTGAGACCAGCCCAGCTCCATCCTCTCTGTGCCACTCTTTAGGGAGCTGACCGCTGCTATTAAATCCCTGCTCGGTCTTCTCCTCCCTGGACTAAACCAGCCCAGTTCCCGCTGCCTCCCCTCCCGTGCCCCAGCTCCCCAAACATTTGTGCTGGACGCTCTCCAACTCCTCCACATCCTTTCTGTAGGTGTCCCAAAACTGGAGGTGGGGCTGACTAAAGAGGAATAACCACTTCCCTCCAGCTACTGGCAACACTAATCATTATTCGCGGTGTTGTTGTTGTTGTTCTTGTTGTTGCTACCATCATTATTATCATCCGATCATTATAATAATTAAGTACCCTCGTGATGGCTCTTGAGAGACTCCTGGGAGCCCCGAGCCAGGCTGCTGCCATTCTCAGGGCCAAGCCCGTCTCACCCACACCCGCCCGGCTCGTCTGAGGCCGCTCCCGGGGGAAGCCCAGCCCCGCAGCACCCGGCTCGCTCCTCCCCGCCCCGGGCAGCGCCGGCGCCCGCCCCGCCCCGCCCCGCCAGAGGAGGAGCTGCGCGGGGAGGCGCACAGCCGCAGCTGGGAGTTAATTGGGGCAT